>NC_037669.1:177796003-177986774 GCF_003255815.1 Theropithecus gelada | reverse complement strand
GCCATTCTCCTGCCTCAGCCTCCCGAGTAGCTGGGACTACAGGCGCCCGCCACCTCGCCCAGCTAGTTTTTTGTATTTTTTAGTAGAGACGGGGTTTCACCGTGTCAGCCAGGATGGTCTCGATCTCCTGACCTCGTGATCCACCTGTCTCGGCCTCCCAAAGTGCTGGGATTACAGGCTTGAGCCACCGCGCCCGGCCTGAGATGAGTATTTTTAAGTGGACACATTGTCAACCTAAACAAAAACATGAGTCTGTTAGTCAAGAAGGAGTGAACAGATTTTAGGTAGGTATATATGTTAGGGTAATGCTAGCTGCCTTAACAACACAACTCTAAAATTTCAATGACTTAACACAACAGAATTTTATTTCTAGGCCATTAAAAGTTCAATGTGGGTGTGGTCAGTGGTCAGCCTGTTAACATGTTGTGCTGCCATCCTCTAGGGCAAGGGAGTGTTCTTCATTCATTGGACAGATGGGAAGGGAGGGTAGAGAAAGTACACAGTGCTGTAGCCACCATGACCTAGAAATGGCACATATCACTTCTGCTCACATTTCGTGGGTGAGAACTAGTCACAGGGCTCTATCTTGAAGCAAGTAATCCTGGGGAAGTTACCTACCTAGATATCTGCTTCCAGTCACAACTGTATACCTAGAATGGAGCATAACATATTTTTCTCAGTTTATTCTTTTCATTTGGCTATATTGTATATATTGGATAACTGGTTTAAAAATTTTTTTAAATTAAAGCATAGAATATAATCAGAAAGATGCTTAGATGATAAACGTATAGTCCAATGCATTTTCATAAACTTAGCACACCTATGTGACCAGTATGTAGATCTAGAAACAGAAAATAATTAGTACTGCAGAATCTCCTCTGGGGAGGATAAGTTTTTGATGCATAGTTATCTCTTGCCACAGAGATAATCAGCAGTGTCTGCCATAGTCACTAACAACAGGAAATTTATATTTTAATTTATCTATGTTGCTTATTAAGTGCCATATCAATCACTGGTGCAATTTGGTGGCTGAGTTTGATGGGAGTTTAAGCAAACAACTCTGTGCATGACCAGTCATAGGCCAGGGTACTGCTGCATCCTGAATTGGTTGAATTTCTTGTGGTCTGTTGCATATTCAAAGGGCACAGGTAATGGAAACCACGCTTGCTGATAAACACTGCTGAGAATGTTTTCAGTTTTGCCTGGTACATGAGAGTGCTTTTTTGGTTCTAAGTAACTAGTGGTGACATTCAGTTTAATGGATCCTACAAATGAAATGCCCAAAGCAAAACATTTCTCCTTAAAATAGAGCTGAAATTGTGAATACATTTGTATTGTGGAGTTTACAGAAATGTGAACGAGGCACACAAGTACACAGGAGCTAGTTAAGTGTTTTACATGCTTGTGTTTGTCTGGTAGGGTGTTTATTATGGCTTAGTTTGATAAGGCCTCGTTTTAATGAGATCCTTGAATATGCAAATATGCAAAGGGCTGGGTGGACACCATTTTTGGGTTTGTTTGTGTGGCCTTTGGGCACTAAGTGCTGTTATAGCTGCTGTGGGGTAGAAACAGAGTAGTAGTTGTGAGCATTGGCTTTAGCATCAGAAATATCTGCATTGAATCACTGATTTTGATGCTTTTTGGCCACGTTTACTGGGCAAATGACCTAACCTATCTTAGCTTCCTCTTCTCTTCTAGAATTGTTCTAGAATTTTTAAATTTTTATTATTATTTTTTTTTGAGATGGAGTTTCACTCTTGTCACCCAGGCTGGAGTACAGTGACACAATCTCAGCTCACTGCAAGCTCCGCCTCCCAGGTTCACACCATTCTCCTGCCTCAGCCTCCCGAGTAGCTGGGACTACAGGCGCCCGCCACCATGCCTGGCTAATTTTGTATTTTTAGTAGGGAAGGGGTTTTGCCATGTTGGCCAGGCTGGTCTTCAACTCCTGACCTCAGGTGATCCGCCCACCTCGGCCTCCCAAAGTGCTGGGATTACAGGCATGAGGCACCGCACCTGGCCTGAAGCTTGTTATTGTAGTTCAGACATTGGTTGGGGTCACTTTAGACACTGTTCCTTAATAATTGGATGAAATTAGCTTGAACGCTATTTAAGAGTTGGTGGAGAGTCCAATGCCCCATCTTATGAACTCTGGTTCTCCTGTGCTTGCCATCTTTACCCACACTATCCTATGCATGCTATCCCATGCACGTGCCCCAAGTGGATAATCCTATTTATTTCATCCCAAAGCTTTTGTGTATGCTCTGTGTTAAAGGTTTGGGAGGCAGTGACATTTTCAATTCATTAACAGAAACAATTAAAAATTGAATATTAGACATCCCTGTACTTAAAGCTTCACTCATTTCCACACCTCAGATTCCAGCGGCTATAAAAGTTGCTCTGTAAGGCCATCTGTATGGTTGTGTAGTTTGTACAGTGCACAGAAGAATCTGGCCAAGGGTGGTGAGTGAGGGTAAAATCCAGCCTGTGATCTGCTTATCAAGCTGTGAGCCCTAGTGAAGGGCTGTGTTTACTCAGTGGTGGCCCTTTTCGCTAATTAATCCACCCAGATGGGCACTTTTAGCTAAGTCACACAAGGGCTATGTTGATTCATCATTTTTCTCTCTCCCATCCCCTTCTTTTCCCTGGTCTTTATATCCAAGGAGCAATTAAACAAATTCTTTCTATAAATTCATATTCTCTTAGCCTAAACTCTTCAGCCACACATTTGTTTTCTGAATTCAGAATTTTCAGAATGTAGAAAGGTACACATATCTTGTATTACGTAACAACTCCAGCAGGGTCTGGAAAAGCACTCTGTAATTAACACATTAATATTTACCTGGAAAAATGGATGAATATTCACACTGTGTTTGATGAATAAAAACTATAAATAGTTGGGTCTTAACACCAAGTGATTCAAGTCAGGTCAGGGTTTACTGCCTTTGAGTTTTCAAAAAACTTTCAGTTTTCAGAGCCTTTTGGGTTTCAGACTGAGGGATTTGGGCCTGTATTTTCTTATGCAGAACTATTGGGGTCCCTTCAGCTCCTACATACAAAGTCATCTTGGGGTCTCCTTTTGCCTATCCAAAACTGTGTTGTAAATGTGAAATGAACTCTTGTCAAAGTCTGATTGGCTGGATTAGATTTTGAGAAAAGTGGGTCCCAAACTGCACTGCTTATTAGAATTTCCCAAGGATCTCTTAAACATTCTGGTACCCAGATCTACCACAGATCAGTTAATCAGAATGCCTGCAGTGTGGGCAGGCATTCTGACTTAATTATCTCTAGGTGTTTCCAATGTGAAGCAAAATTTGGGAACTTCTGGCTTTGGGGAAAGGGGAAATCATTTGGAAGGATGCTGAGGCCTGTCTCCTAATCACGGAGAGGGCTAAGCTGATGCTGAAACAAAGGACGTAAATATTATCTTTTGCATCTGCTCTCTAGTGTGGAGGTGAGTGAAGGGATTCGGTAGGGCTACATGAGCTTGCTGTCCTGAGGCAGGATACCTGGACCTTGTGGTAGGGAAGTAGGTTGCTCTACCAAATGGCCTGAAACAGTATAACATAAGACCTTGATGACCAGATGGAAACTAGCCAGGAAAACATTGACTCTCCCTGCCTGTCTGACCTTCATCCTGTTTCTGGGTCAATTCAGCTTCTTACCATTGAGGTCCATCTCTGTTGGGTCCCTTTGGCCGGGAAGATGAAGTTGGGCTTCCTCATATTACTCTTGCCACTCCCTAACATTATGTCTTTTACCCACATTCTTTGGGTAAAAGACATGAGGTTAGGATTCTTTATGGTACTCATCCCACTTGATTAGATTTTGACTCTTGTGTCTCCACTCCCGCATTGTCCTTCTGGCTGACATCCCAAATGACCCTATGAAAGTTAGAAAGCAGGCAGTGTCCAAGAGGTCAAAACCATCCAGGCAGCTGTAAAGCCAGACCAGCAGTTAGGGGTAGGGGACCCCAAAATACAGAGTGAAAGGAGAAGCAAGGGAGGAGATGAGTGATGTAGTTTGAATTATTGTTCAGCAAATATTCAGTCCCCTCTCCCTCTATTTCCCACCCTATTGATTTGGGGCTTGGCTGTACAATGTTTCTTGGCTGGTAGAATGTTAGCTGATATGACAGAAACAGGTATCTTACCTTTGCTTGGGTTACAGGGCAAGGTCTCTTAAGCTCCAGTGATCCACTAAAAGGAAAGCATGCCTACGGATTTACTGTCTTTTCCACCTGGGACTCCAAATGAACAGACACATGGAACACACATGAACACAACCTACAGCCTGGAGCCCAGCCAGCCAACCAGCAGCTGAAAGTGAACCATCCCAGCAGACCCTGGGGACTGTGAGTGAGAAAAATACACATTTGTTGTTGTAGCCACTGAGTTTTAAGGTACTTTGTTATGTGGTATTATTGTGGCAATAGCTGACTAACACAAATAAATTAAGAGAGGATCAAAGGCCATTCCTGTTTCAGCAGGGAAATCTTTTTGCATTTCAGCCTGGACTTAGGGCTGATCCTAGAGTGTAAGTAGCTTAGAGCTGGTGGGTAGGCAAGTGAGCCACACTGAGCTGCTAATAAGAGAGCTGGCTCAAGATGAGGGTAGGAGGTGGAGAGGAGGTACTACAGTCTCCCTCGGTATCTGGGAGGGATTGGTTTCCGGACTCCCTCAGATACCAAAATCCACACATTCAAATCTCGAAGTTGGCCCTTGGGAACTCACATATAAAAAAAGCCAGCCCTTCATATCCACGGATTTTGTATCTCGCAAATACTGTATTTTCCATCTGTGCTTGGTTTTGGATGCCAAACCTGCAGATACGGAGGACCGACTGTATTTATCGAAAAAAAAATTCGTGTATAAGTGGACCCATGAAGTTCAAACTTTGCGTTGCTCAAGGGTTAACTCTAATTCTGTTTCACATTGAGAATTTGCTTTTTTTACATTTTATTTTTAAAAATTGACATATAATAATTATACGTATTTATAGAGTACCCAATGATGTCATATGCATATAATGTAGGGTGATCATATCATGGTAATTAGCATATCCATCATCTTCAACATTTATCATTTCTTTGTGCAGGGAACATTCAATATCGTCCTTCTAGCTGTTTGAAACTGTATAATATATTATTGTTAACCAATCTCTCCCCATCACCACTTCTCCAGAATTTGTTTTAAATGGAAATGGATCCAGGTAAGTAACTCAGGAGCTCTACTTTATAAAAGAGTTAGATCTTGTCCTAAACTGTAACAAGCAGATAAGCTAGACCAGCAATCAATCAAAATCAGACACTTCTCAGAAGTACTCCTAAGTCCCTGCCCACCTCAGACCCGTCGCATTTCTCCATTGTTGCTTTACAGGGTCAGAGAATGACCTGTAGTATAGTCATGCCTTTTATGTTTGTCTTCACAGAAAAACAAGTGTGACTTTGGCCTCTGGGTACCAGAACAATAAATTAAAAAAAGATATAAATGAAGCAGAACCTCATAGGCACTCTGATTCAGTTCTTCTTTTTTTTTTCTTAAAGGAAATTGTTTTTTTTTTCCACACAGGAAAAGAAATGCACTGTTGTTTAATTCAACATTAAAATATGGAATAAGCAAATACAGCTTTTCCTAATTAAATTCCACTATGTTGGGTAGTGTGAAGGATAATTTGTACTATGTGAGATGTATGTATTGTCGAATAAAAGGATTCTTATGGCCAAAGAAGTCAGAGAGATGGGTTAAACAACATTTAGCAGCTTTCTTTACTGTAGGACTTTTCAGAGCCTTTGTCTAGCCAGTGGACTTCCCCCGCCACCTGCGCACCCAGGATCATCTCTCGGGAATAGTGTGGAAAATGCTTTCGGAGACCTTGTATTAAATAAATATCTGGACTTGTAATAATCTCTTCTATGATATTCAAAGGTTGTCCTTAAAGCAGTAAAAATGATGGGTACTCTCCGGGAGTGGAGATTTGGTTTACTCTGCCTGATTTCCTAGATCTGTGGCCATCTCTTGATCAAGGGCCCTGTCTTCCTCTTTCTTTCCTGGAACCACTCTTTAGAATGCACGGAAAGAGTTTGGCAAGCTTGTTAATGCCTGGATATTTATAAATATGTAACTATTTCATTACTGCTGCTTTCCTCTGTGCAACACACGCTCCCTTGCGAAGGTATTTGTACTAAGAGAGCTCAAATCCACTGGCACCCCCACATCTATCTGTCACTGTCTTTCTCCTGGAATTTAATTGGCAACAGTGACTCGTGGGACCTTATTTGGTAGCACTCTGGGAGGGACTCTTTCCCTAAGGGTTCACATTCCCAATGACAGACTTTTCCTTGTGGTTGACAAGAGGGGCTTGTAAGCTGAAGCCCCTCCTGCAGAGATTGTCATGCCTCACAACTTACCCCAGTGGGATAGCAGGGTTCTGCCTGCTCCTTGAGATAGCACATGAGAGCCTGGGTGGTTTTAATTTAGGTTCCCCACACCAGTGTTTCACCACTGGGACTGTGTTCTTCCTTCTATTCGAAAGATAGGAGAGCTTGCTGGGGCTTATTGGTGGGGGAGATAAAGAGCAAAATTGCAGTAAAAAAACTTTCTTATCAAAATTGGATATTTTCTAAGGTAAAAGAAACACCATATTTTTTTGTCTCCACATCTTTCTTCCATAGTCATGTGGAATCAGACTTCATGCTTCCAGTTACTTAGCACTTTTTTTTTTCCTTCCCGAGATGGAGTCTTGCTCTCTCACCCAGGCTGGAGTGCAGTGGTGCGATCTTGGCTCACTGCAACCTCTGCCTCCCAGGTTCAAGCAATTGTCCTGCCTCAGCCTCCCAAGTAGCTGGGACTACAGGCACCTGTCACTACACCCAGCTAATTTTTGTATTTTTAGTAGAGACGGGGTTTCACCATGTTGGCCAGGCTGGTCTTGAACTCCTGACCTCATGATCCGCTCACCTCGACCGCCCAAAGTGTTGGGATTACAGGCGTGAGCCACCGCACCCGGTCTACTTATTACTTTTTAATACACATCAAGACTCAGGAGCTTAGAAATGAGAATTACTGGTAGCTTTGTGAGAAAATGATCAGGGGAAAAAAAAAAAATCACTTACCTGGAAAAGAGAGCTCTGAAGAATACACCAATGTTAGATTGTGATTTTTTACTGTAGGCTAGAGTTTTTCGTGATTTTGGTTCCACCACCTGAAATAAGTTTGTACTGATGCAAATCCAACTTCCAGACCACATTTTGCATTTAGTTTTCTTTGCTACAAACTGAAGGTAATTGTGTGGAATTTGGCATTTTGAGCTTTGGTTTTATTAAGAACCCTCACTGAATCCCTATGACAATGGATTATTCGAAAAGGAATTGCCTGATGGCTTGGAATCATATGAGATCGCCTCACCTATTCACAAGCAACTGTCTTTTCCATGTTAATATTCCTTGTATTCTTTGATATATATTAAATGGGTCTCCTGAAAGCAGCTTTGGCTTTTTTTTTTTTTTTTTTTTTAAACATAGGGTCTCACTCTGTTACCCAGGCTGAAATGCAGTGGCACAATCATAGCTTGCTGCAGGCTTGAACTCCTGGGCTCAAGCAGTCCTCCTGCCTCAGCCTCCCTGGTTGCTGGGACTACAGGTGGCACTGCAGTGCCTGGAATTTTTTTTTTTTGAGTTTTTGTAGAGACAGAGTCTTGTTATGTTGCCCAGGGTGGTCTTGAGCTCTGGGTTCAAATGATCTTCCCTCCTCAACTTCCCAAATTGCTGGGATTGCAGGCACCAGCCACAGTGCCCAGCCAGATTTGGCTTTTGAAATCTATGCAAGAGACCGAGTTTCCGCCTTTTACCATATTTAATTGTAGTAGGTAGTTTCCCTACCACAATTCTGAAAACGGTTGAACTTAACTTTGATTTGCATTATTCTCATTTTTCCATTTATTAGCAAGCATATTGGCTCTGCCAGAGTCATGTAATTATCTTCGTGTCTGCCAGATTAGGGCATATGGTGTATTATTTTGGGAAGGCAGATAATGCTGCCATTTAGAGTAGTATCCAGACAGTCTGAACATGTCTTAGAAAAGGTTTCTCTATAAATTAATTTTCCCTCTCAACTGTGTAACGGCAGTATATTAATTTTTTGCTCTTTGAGGCATGCGGATTTAACTAGGAGAGGATTTTATAATGGTCTCCCATGATACTATTGGTTTGGCAATTTGAATATCTTAGCCTGGAGTTTTGTTTTTGTTTTTTTTTTTTTTTAGTGTAAGAAAGCAAGCTGACGATCTGGTGTGCCTCTTAGAAAAAGTCCACTGAATGAACAGCATTGGGTCTGAAGAGAAATAAGAGGGCTGTCAGATGCTTTCTACCACTGTCAGAATATCAGATGCTGTGTCTGAGAAGGGGAGACTGTCCACCAGAGGTAAGGACTTCAAAGCACCCGCCAGTGGCTCCAGCTCTCTCCTGTGGAGTCTGATTGGAGTCATGCAGCTAAATCCCTGCCTAGTGCTTTGGAAACTCAGGAATACATCCTGAAGACACTTCAACCTGAAAAAAAAGGTCATGGGTAACAGTTTTAAAGGAAAAAGCAGATTTCTTTTTTCCTTATTCTTTGTTCACTGAAGTGCTATGGTTAAAAGAAAAAAAAAATGCTGTCTCTAAAGATAATTGAAGCCAGGAATGATGGTGTGCACCCGTAGCCCAGCTACTTGGGAGGCTGAGGTGGGAGGATCACTTGAGCCCCAGAGTTTGAGACTAGCCTGAGCAACCTAGCGAGACCCCCATCTCTTAAAAAGGACCAGCTTACAAAGTTGACCTACTTCTGCATGTTTCCTTTTTATGGCTTTTGTCTCTCTGCTGAAGGAATGCTTAGTTCTTCGGAGTAGATGAACTTTGAGGACGCCCTGACCATTGCATTATGCTTCCTGACTTTCATCACCGCATCTTCTAAGGGTCACTAAACAGGAACTTGTGGAGCAGTGGTTCTCAAACTCTGGCCTGCATCAGAATCACCTAGAGGGCTTGCAAACAGATGGCTAAGCTGCAGCTCCAGAGTTTCTGATTCTGTTGGTCTGGACTGGGGTCTGAAAAGTTGCATTTCTACCAAGTTCATGGATGATCATGTTTCTGTTCTGAGGACTATCCTTTGAGAACTATTGGTGTAGATAGAAGCTAAGCATGCAGACCCTGAATTTGAATTGCTTGAGTTCATGAACAGTGATTAGTTTTCAAGATACTGTACAAACAAAAATGTGTGCATATCAGATCAGTGCCCTTGCTTTGCATGATTTCAATATATGTGAGTTTCCGTCAACATGATATCATGTACAATGAGGACTGCCTGTGATCTTTAACCTCTCTGTGCTTCAGTTTTCTCATCTGAAAATAGGAATAATAGTACCTACTTTATACAATTGTTGTGAGGATTATAAGACAATACTTGGAAAGCACGTAAAACAAACAGTGCAATATGTGAATAGCTATTATAATTATTAGAGTAATAGCCTTAGACTTATAAGATTTTGGACCCTAATGGGATTTTAGAGAGATAATGTAGTCTAATTCTTCACTGTACCCTTTTCTTTAGGAAAAGAAACAGAGTCACAAAGAAGTAGAATAACCTGTCTAAAGTTCTATGAGAATGAAGACACACCTGGCACCAGAATGCTCTTCTCTTAATTTCTAACTCAATACTTTCCCCAAAGCATCATGTTGATTATTCTGCTTTTAAAGATTTGTTCACAAATAATCATTCAGTTTATATTAAGCATGTATTGATCTTACTCAGCTAAGTTTAAGATTAAAGAGACCTGGGAAATAAAGGAGCAATGTTGTAATAAGGAACTTAACAAGCTCCTTGCACTTATTCCATTGCCTTGACTCACAGGGACTCCAGGATGAGTGTGTTTGGTAAAGAGGCTCTGCAGTTCACTACTGGGTGTTGTCGTTCCAAAGGCTCTTACCGCAGAATAGTTTCTTAATTTGCCATCAGTCCCAGCCTCCTATATAGTTATTCAGACAGGTATTTATGGGGAAGCCTTGATGTGTTTACTCATTCATTCAACAAATATTTAATTAAGCACCTACTGTATGCCATGTACCATTGGATTAAGAACTGTGGAAATTGGCATCTAGGTAGTTCCTGGCTTGATTTATTTCATTTCTGGTTCCATTTGCTTTTCTTCTGTTCTAGGTGTTAAAAAACCACCTTGTCATAGGTCACAGCTTTCAGGTTCATTGTAGGCACTCAACAAATAATTAATGAAAGAACGAATGAAAGATGGAGGGAAAGTAACTGCAAAAGAGAGTCTTAATTCTCATCTTCAGGCCCAGCCTCAGGGCCCAACTTCCTGATTTTAGACTCTTAGTGAGGGGAGGTGGGCGCGGTGGCTCCAGCCTGTAATCCCAGCGCTTTGGGAGGCTGGATCAGGAGTTTGAGACCAGCCTTGTCAACATGGTGATACCCTGTCTCTACTAAAAATACAAAAAATTAGTCAGGCGTGGTGGCACGCACCCATAGTCCCAGCTACTTGAGAAGTTGCAATGAGCTGAGATCGCACCGCTGCACTCCAGCCTGGGCGACAAAAAAATACTCTGTCTCAAAAAAAAGGGAGGGGGGGAAAGAAAGAATTTAGTGAGGGTTTCATATTATTAATAATCTTTACTTCCACCTCATCATCCCCACACCAAAAGAAAATTAGCTTCAGTTTATTTTGAATGATCCCAAGAACTGCTCTGACCATCTAGGAATGACTGGGTTATTTGCCAGTGGACCTTGTTCACAAATGGTTTATGACATGGATTCATCCATTTTGAAGGCTGAGCAAATCACCAGGGCCTGTCAAGAGGCTGAATTCACAAACATCAGCCTTCCTGAAAATGAGTCTGTGTTGGATATTTGAACTATTAAAATATTAGTCAACCACTATACGTAATTTTTATTGTATTTATATGTATTTATTGTACATGGATTGTTGTCACAATATATTTACAATATATTTATTGTACATGGATTGTTGTCACATGCATTTGAGAGACCTGGGGGACAGTTACATGGAAACAATATTAGGCTTTTGGTACTTGAGTAGTGGCTTGGGAGAGGTGGCTGGATAATCATTATGCAGCTCAAGGCTTTTGGGTCTGGATGACATCAGACTTGCAGTGAGTAACTCTTAAAAAAAAAAAATAAGGAAAAAGTCCCTGTTTCTACAAGCATTGATTGCCCATAGTTAGGCTGATTTATTGCATATTTCTCTGTAGAGAGATTTTATGAAGTAACTCTTTGGTTGTAACTTGATGTTTGCTTGTTTTTCTTTTTCAAATAATCTTTTTGTTTTAGAATAGCATGGATTCACAGAAAAGTTACAAAGATAGTCAAGAGAGATCCCGTATATTGCACAGCTTCCCCTAATGTTAACATCTTACATTACTATGGTGCTTTTGTCACAATTAAGATATCAACATTGGCACATTACTATTAATTAAACTCTATGCTTTATTCAGATTTCATCAGTTTTTCTCCAAAACATCATCCTTTTTCTGTTCCAGGATTCTATCAAGGATACCATATTATATTTATTTCTCATGTCTCCTTAGCCTTCTTTGGTCTGTGACAGTTTCTGTGATGTTCCTTGGTTTTGATAACCTTGACAGTTTCAAGGAGTACTGGTCAAGTATTTTGTAGAATGTCCTTCAGTTAGGGTTTATATGATGTTTTTCTAAAGATTAGACTGTGGTTATGGGTTTTTGGAAGAAAATCATGAAAGTAAAATGCCATTCTCTCAACACATTAGTTGAGGGATATCTGTTATCAACATAACTTATCACTGATGATGTTAACCTTGATTGCTTGGCCAATGCAATTTGCCAGATTTCTCCTTTGTGAAGCTTTTTTGTCCCTTTACACTTCAGCAGTAAGTCACTAAATACAGCCACACTCAAGAACTGGGGAGTTAAGGTCTACCTCCTTGAAGAAGGAATATCTACACAAATAACTTGGAATTCTTCTGTATTGGATATTACTTTCTCTTCCTACTTGTTTATTTATTCAATAATTTATTTATATCAGTAGGGACTCATGGATATTTATTTCACATTTTGGATTTTAATCCAGTACTACATTATTTATGTTGCTTCTAAAATTTTTTCTGATTTTGGCTGTTGGGAGATCTTTCAGGTTGGCTCCTGTGTCCCTTGACATACTCTCATCATCTTATTTTAAGCACTTCCTTACTTTCTGGTACTGAAAAATGCTCCAGCCTCATCCTGTATATTTCCTGCCCCAGTCCTAGAATCAACTATTTCTCCAAGGAGCCTTGGTTTCTTTTACTGGAAAATGGCATTAGAAACCAAGATCTTCGCGTTGGTGGTGAGTTGATGGTGCTTTTAATAGAACTTCAGCTAGGGAGCAAGTTGATCATCTGTGGAATTAATTAACAGCCCCATGGGGTTGTTCCAAGTTTTGACAAAGTCAACAAAAAGAGCTTTAGAACATGCAAAAAAAAAGGGCTTATCTTTAAGAGTAAGCGTTTGGGATATTAAGGGAGAGGTAGCTACTTGTTCTGTGTAACAAAAATAATCCTTTATTAAAACAATAGTTTTTAAAGAGAGATGCTCACTTTTTTCAATGTTCTAGTCCTCAAAATCTTGACTGCAATTGTCATGATGGTTCACCTCATTCTCCTATCTCTTTATACCAGTACCTGGTGGGCATCTTTATCTTGGAACTTAGAAGCCAATTACAGAAATATTAGTTTGGGAATGACTAAAGACTTTGAAATGAGAACTCTAAATATACGGGATAGAGGGTCATGAAACTCCATTGCCTGCTTCTCAGGAAGTCTACCATGGGCAGTTCTTAGTGCCTAGTGCTGCCTTTCCTGGTCCCATGCGACTCTGCTAACTCAGCCACACTGCTTGGACCTGTGATTGGTGACTTAGACAAAGGCTTGAGATCCACCTACCCTGCCTTCTTTTCTTATCTGCGGACTTCCCTGTAATTAAATTCCATTACCCAAGGCTCTATCTCTCACACCAATGAAGTCTAAAATGAGCTGACGTAACAGTTAAATTCTTAACAATTTGAAGAAAACTATGTCATTTAAAACATCTGTATATTAAGGCCAACACAGACACATACAACACTTGAATAAATTTTGAAGGTAAACATTGAGGCTTCAATATTTTTTCATATTTGCTAAACAATGAAAAAGGCTATGGCTCCATACAGTGAAAACAAGCCAGCAGTAAAAAGAATTGAGTACTGATATCTGCTATAGTATGGATAAACTTCAAAAAGATTACACTTAAGGAAAAAAGCCACATGAAAAAAGATCACATATTGTATGATTCCAACTATGTAACATGTTCAAAGTAGGCAAATCTACAGAGACAGAAACAGATTCGTGGTTGCTTGAGGCAGGTGGTGAAAATGGAGATTAACTGTAAACAGGCATGAGGGATCATATTGGGATGACGGAAATGTTCTAAAACTGGATTATGGTGATGGTTGTACAGCTCAGTAAATTTATTAAAAATCATTGAGCTGTAAATTTAACAGGTGACTATGACAGTGTGAAAACTACACCTCAGCAAAGTCGTTTATGAAAAACAGATAAGGAAGAGAGAGAAAAAAAGGCTACGGCTCCCAGAGCCACTGAAGGTGTGTGGGTTCAGCTGGTAGGGGTATTTGGTGGGAAAGTTTTAAAAGCATGATTGTAAAGTAACTTGGAGGTGCCTAGTCCCTGCAACCTGAAAGAACCTAACTAAGCACTATTGTTACCAGCGGCAAATCTGCATTTGTACGGGTCTGCAGCAACCTCACTTTTTGCCTCTTCAGAGGAAAGAATTCAAGTGAGGGCCAGAAGGCAGGAGAGACTGAGACAAGTTTTAGAACAGGAGTGAAAGCTTACTAGAAAGCTTTAGAGCAGGAACAAAAGGAAGATAATTATACTTGGAAGACGGCTAAGCAGGTGACTTGAAAGATAAGAGTGTGGTGTGACCTTTTGACCTGGGGTTTTATACTTGGCATATTTCCAGGGTCTTGTGGGCCTTGTCCCCTGATTCTTCCCTTGCGGTGGGCTGATACTAAGGATGATATGCAGATAAAGTGCTTAGGAATAGTCCTTGCACACAGTGGGTGCCCAAGACAGTTGTCACTATTTCTATTATTGTTCTAATGCTGGACATCAACCTCTTTTCTTTGTTTCTTTTGATATTCTGCTTGCTGGGTACCCTTTGCTATGTCTTGGTTTAATGTTAGATTATCTTCTTTTTTTTCTCTCTTTTTAGTAGTAAAGCATTAGTTTATTAAAGTTTACAGAAAGTTGTTAGAGTTTGTGTACGTGCTTTCAAAAGGGTCACGCTAAGTACCCACTTTTTGCTTAAGAGGTTTGCTTCCCTCCTGTGTCATCTGCAAAATGCCTGGCCCTAAATAATTCCTTACCCAAAACAGCCTTTTCTCTGGGTGGAGTTCAGACTCTTCCGGTCCCTCTATCTGAGCTAAGTCTTCTGTCCTGTTTGTGTTTTCTGCGCCGTGAAGTAAGGAGGAGTTTTTTGTTTTTTTTTTTTAGCTGTTCCCCGTTTTTAGGAAGAATCATTTCCTGATTGGGGTTTGGCTGAAAATGGAATTTTCCTTGGGTTGGATAGAAAATTCCAGAACCCAGGACTATTTCTGCAAAACAAATCCCCAGCTCCACCTCTGCCACAGCACCTATAACAGTTGGAGGAAACTCTTAATGGTAAGAAGTTGATGGAGTCGAACATCCCCAACTCCACCTCCCCCACCCCACGTATAACAGTTCAGAGGATATTCTTGCTTAATATAATTCCATTTTAAATATTGTCTCATATGCAAGTGCATTTTTATAAAGAGGCCCATCATTTTGCCTTGACCGAATTGTTCTACCAAGCTGTATCTTGCACATGTCTCCAAGCTACATAAAGAGTTTATTACTAAATAATTTTGCTTTCAATAAGATATTCAGATAAACTACATTGTATACTCTTTGAAGGGTGTGTGTGTGTGTGTGTGTATGTGTGTGTATTATTCAAAAGTACTCACAGGGGGGTAGAAACAAATGAAGACATATTTCCACTTCACGGTGGTGGCCAGAATTGGAGGAAATCCAAACTTGGAAAAGAAAATCCTGGGCCGTGCTGCTGAAATCTCTGACGTTATTTTAGATTCCAAAAAGATTAACTCATGAGTTGGTAAAAGTACTGCTAGGGAACATTTTAAAAAAATCGATTTCATTGAGGTACTTGTTATTAATATATTACTAAATGCACTCATTCTATGTGTACAATTCATGAAACTTGACAAATATGTGCACTCATGCAATCACCACGACAGTCAAGATATACAACATTATTCTCTTTGCTGGGGGGATTCTTAATCCTAATAAAGTTCTCTAGTAGAAGAAGGGCAAGACCGTGAGTAGGAATTAAATTCTCTTAAAGGGGAGAAAGAGCTCATATTCTGAAGGACTAATGGTGGTGGGTTTTATTGCCCAGAAGAGGATGTGGCACTATTGGACCATGAGAGTAAAAAGTAAGCCAGGAACTGGAGTTTTCCATGAGAGGACCCCAGGTGAAAGCTTTTCTTTTTTAAAAAAAATTTTACTCGAAGTCATGTTTATTATTCTGTGTTAAGTGTCACCAATCTTTTACAATGTCACAGACTGTAGGTCAGTGGCAGGTGTCTAAGCACAGGGCAGCCAAGGAAATACCACCGTCTCTGCATCACCCCTCGGTTGAGGCCAGCAAGGCAGAGGCTGTACCCTTTCCAGGATGAACAAGAACCTTGTAGTTCTAGTGACCAGGCTTAAAGAAATGATGGCTCAAGATGGACCTGGGAATGCTAGAGAGGGAACATGTGATGGAAAAAGGCAGTTGTAGTTTGGACTAACACAGAAGCAAATGTGCAGGGCATATAGACAGAGGTAATCCTTAAAATAGGGTTGTCAGATTAAGAAAATAAAAATACAAAATCCCATTAAATTTGAATTTCAGATAAGCAATAAATAATTTTTAGTATAAGTATGTCTCATGTATTATTTGGGATGTACTAAAAAATTTTGTTGTTTATCTGAAACTGAAACTTAACCGACGTCTTTTATTTTATTTGGCAATCTTACATTAAGAAAGACCAACAACTGGATTACAATGTTGATATTGAATCAGAGGGATCAAAAGTAAAATAAGAAACATAAGAATACACATCTTAGGGAGGTTTGAATAAAGAGTGGTGTGTGTGTGTGTACAAAAATGATCAAAGAGAATCAAAACTGAAAGGACAATATATATACTTTTTGACTTGAGCCTAAAGTAAGCTTGATATTTTATTGATTTGATTTGAATTTTTGCTTTCTGGTGAACTGAGTATGTTTTTGATGTTTAGTTTTGAACTGGCTTGTAATCTTTTAAAAAATTGGTACTAAAACATTTATTACATCAAAAGTGACCTTCTCTTTCACCCTTCTTCATCCTTTACTTTCAGTCTCCAGAAATAACCCATTTCAATTCTTTTTAGAAATTACATCTAATATATACTTCCACATTTCAAATAATAATCTTATGATATTTCTTTGTTATTTTTATATTTCCTGCAAGCTAGTTGAGAAATTCACTGCTTTATACACTTCTCTGATCCTTCTCTCTCCACCTCCCCTCTCTACCGTCTACCCAATCTATCACAATTTTGGATTCAAGAGAGTTGGTGTTTACATTGTTTCAATCTACAAATGACATTCACTGCTGAGATAAGTAGTATATTATGATCACATCTTAATACACTTTTGGTTGTTCTTGGGGTCAATAGTTACCCCTGTTTCATGAAGGAGATATTTGTCTTGGGGAGTGCTACATGTCTCAAAAGGTCTTATATTTGTGCTGGTCAGTGTTTGCAGAGAAGAATCCAGCCTCCATAATGGGGTGGGATGAAGGGGAAGTAAGTTGTCTTGCTACTGTCATTTTGGGGCAGGTGGAAGAAGGAGGCTAAAGTTCCCACAGTTGAGAATGTGGATTTTTACTTAATTGCTGTGTTTTCAGTCCCACCTGTAACTCTATCCCTTTGCTGTCTCCTCTTCTGCTCTGTTTGTCCTTTTGGGTTAACACATTTAAAAAATTTCTTTACTGGAATTTCACTGGGGTTTGGCAAGGAAAGGGAGAAAACCATGGAGGATAATACATCTCAGCCAACCACTTTTCACAAATAATCTTTATCAGTCAAGGGCCCTGAAATTCCAGCTAAATAGACTGTGCTGACTTTAAGGAGTGCAGTGTTATTACTCTCCTTTCCAACTAGACTCTGAGCTGAGTACTGTCTTGCTCTGTATAGGACTTGCACTTACTGAGGTTAGTTTCTAATTCTTGTACTTAGGTCATCCCTTGCTTGTTGTGGGCTCATTTTAATGGATGGAAAGAAATAGGTCAACCTGGAAACAGCTCAAAATGTAGGTGCTGGGAAGTGGGATGATGAAAGGCAGGAACATGATTAAATGTTCAAATTCCTATTGGGTGCTAAATAGAGATTCTTTGACATTGGGCCCTTTAATCAAGATTTTAAAAACATTTTGCTGAAGTGAACATGTGCCTTAGTTGTTAGGAAGTAGGATAGCATTTGAAATGCAATTGTGGAAGCTGTGAAATGTATCCAAGAATCCACGAAGTAGCCACATGTCTATTATCACCCATAATGAACTCCAATCTAAAGAATTTGTTTGAAATTTTTTGAATATCTGTGATTTCTACATCTATTTATGACAGCCAAGGACATTCCTTAGTTATTGTTAAGAATATTCCTAGTCCTCCACAGTGGGAAGAGAGATTCTTAAGGATGCCTTGATGTATAATTAGGTGGGAATGCAGTTATATTTCTCTTTGAAGGTTTTGAGGATAATCCTGTAGCTTGTTAACTGATCTTATTTTAAAGCTATTATGCTCATGGAAATCAGTGCAGCTTTTATGATCTCATGTGAGTATGGAAAAAGCAGTAAGTGGGAAAATATTCCATTAGATTGTGTTTTTGGAGTGCCTGATTAGGTGAAAAAAATAGTAACATTTACTGAGTGGCTACCATATGCTAGGCATAGTGTTAAAGAATTTTAAAGGCATTATCATTATTTAAATCATTGAAATAATGCCATAAGATAGACACTATGATTATATACATTTTATAGATAAGAAAACTGGGATCATGAAGATAGTAAATGGTGACACCATATTTTGAAGCTAGGTATTTCAGTTAGGATGTATAGTGGATAATAGCAGTGGTCTACCAGACCCTCTAGATCTGATTTTACTTGTGTGTGTGCATGTGTGCCTGTGTGCATGCACTTCAGTGTGCTTTTGCTTCCAACAGTTACCACCTCCAGTATTTTTTTTTTTTTTTGGAGAATTGTACCCAGGACATTGGAACTCACTTTTCCTGAGATAGCCTTTAGTCGATGACTCTCAAGTGTGAAGCCATGAAAGCCCAGCTTTCTTATCTCAAATTGGGACAACCTGGAGATGTTGAGTTAAATATCTTTGCTTTGGAGTGTTCCCTCTATGATTGCAGCCCTACCTGTGGGACTCTGCCTGATATTTCTCCCTTCCCTAGTTTCTGCACCTTTTCTAACTTACTTCCCCACCCTCCCTTACTGTGTTTTTGAGGGGCACACTTCCTTAATAAAATCCTTATTTTGGGGTATGCTCCTAGGAAACTTGATATAGAACAGAATACTTTTTTTTTTTTTTTTTTTTTTTTAACAAAACAAGATGTGAGATTTCCCCCATTCACCAGCTGCTACACAATGAGGCTGGGATAGAACGGACATACAGGAAGACAGACTCAATGCCCACTATCCTAACTCTGACTTGGGACAACCACGCTACACATGCCCTTAGACATTCAAGCATATTGGCCTTGGTCCTTAAGATTCTACATGACCTAGATTCAGCTGGTTGCTCCAACTCCGTCTCCTATCGTTCCCCTCCTCACTTCCCTAGGCACATGACCTTCCTTTAGTTCCTTGAACACACCAAACTCATTACTGCCTCAGGCGCTTTGTACTTATTGTTCCCTTTCTTATCATTTAGGTCTCAGTTCAAATGACACTGTCTTAGAAAATCTCACTTGACCTCTATCTAAAGTTACATCTAACTCTCATATTGTTTAAAAATCACAATATTCTATTTTCCTAGCATTTATTGTCACATGAAATTATCTGATTCATTTGTTTATTTGCTTATTGTCTGTTCTCCTGCATTAAAATGTTACTTGCCTGAGGTCAGGGACTGGGTCTGTGTTGGTCACAGCTATATTGCCAGTGCCTTTTAGTTGAGTGCCGCTCTCATGTTGTCATCGATACACATGTGCATGATGATGAATATATTGCCTACATGGAAAGGGCAAAGAAAGATCCTTTTCCTGCTATGCTGTCTGCACTCTCTCTTCTCCATTATGTTGTCTGCCAAGAATCTCAGAGGAATCGAAACGGAAATAGAAATCTATGGTCTCTCTGGAGCACATAGCAAGGAGTGACATGTTATAGGATACAGACAACCAAGATGGCCATCTGCTGTGTTAATGATGTTTGGTTTGTGTTCAGAGCAAGTTTATGTTGCCCTTTCCAAGGCTTGGTTCTACAATTTCTGACTCAAAATTTTTCTGCTGACCTGGGAATCTCTTCTTCCTCTTCCTTTCCCCTAAAGGTATTAAAAAAAAAAAAATGACTCCATTGCTCTGTAGAACATAAAGACTAACTCCCATTCCCTATATCCTCACTCTAGCCCTGGCCCTGTCTCAGGAGAGGTTTTAATATTTTAATATTCAAGTAGATATTTTGGTTTGAAAGTGACAAATCTCCACTTGGACACTTGAACTGCCTAAAATGGACAAATGATTGATTCTTGATCATAGTTCATTATGCCACTTGCATCAAGAGTGCTTGGGCACCTAACCGTGTGGAGAAAGGAAAAATACTGACTGCTATCACCCTGCTTCTTAATGCGTTTTAAAATGAACTGGGCACAGTGGTTCACACTTGTAAACCCAGCAGTTTGGGAGGCCAAGGCAGATGGATTACTTGAGGTCAGAAGTTTGAAACCAGATTGGGCAACATGGTGAAACCTCATCTCTACAAAAAATAGAAAAAATTAGCCAGGTGTGGTTGCATGTGCCTGTAGTCCCAGCTACTCAGGAGGCTGAGGTGGGAGGACTACCTGAACCTGAGGAGGTTGAGGCTTTAGTGAGCTGTGATTGAACCATTGCACTCCCCCCACCTGGGTGATAGAGTGAGACCCTGTCTTAAAGAAAAGGAAAAAAAAAAAAGAGAGAGAGAGAGCGAGAGAAACAACAAACTTAAAACAATTCTTGGCTTGGACCTGCAGGACTCTGTTCACATGTATCTGGCATTCACAATAACCAGTTACTTTCTTTCTACTTATCACTGTCATTGTTTCATTGTTGGTGTGTTTATGTCACGAGATCCTTTCTTCTGGGGACTTTGGAAAGGGCTAACTTGAAGCTTAGATAGTCATAGGTCAATAGGGTACAGAACAATCTAAAGAAGGGGCCAATTTATAAGATCTTGACTGCAAATAGAGAGGAAGGAAAGAGGAAGTGGAGTAATAAACACTGGTAATCCAAATCAAGTTGTCAAGCCAACGATGGGACCACCAGGAAACAGAGCTCGCTGTTTAGCTAAGACTGGAACATGGCAAGAAAGGAAGGAGAGCCCTACTTGTCTAAATCAAGATAAATAAAATAGCAATAAAAGGAAAATGTATATTTGAGGACTTTGAAAAATGGGTGGCTCCTCCTATTCAATATAGTGTTGGAAATCCTAGCCAGAGCAATCAGGCAAGAGAAACAAATAACAAATAAAGGGCATCCAAATAGGAAGAGAAGTCAAACTGTCCCTGATCCTATATCTAGAAAATCCCATAGTGTCAGCTCAACACTTCCTTTAGCTGATAAACAATTTCAGCAAAATTTCAGGATACAAAATCAATGTAAAAAAATTAGCATTCCTATACACCAACAACAGCCAAGCTGAGCACCAAATCAGGAAGGCAATCCTATTCAAAATCGCCACAATAAGAATAAAATACCTAGGAATACAGCTAGCCAGGAAAGTGAAAGAGCTCTACAACAAGAATTACAAAACATTGCTCAAAGAAATCAAAGATGACACAAATGGAAAAACATCCCATGCTCACAGAGAGGAAGAATCGATATCATTAAGATGGCCATACTGCCCAAAACAATTCACGGATTCAACGCAATTGCTATCAAACTACCAACAACATTCTTCACAGAACTAGAAAAAACTATTTTAAAGTTAATATGGAATTGAAAAAGAGCCTGAATAGCCAAGGTAATCCTAAGCAAAAAGAACAAAACTAGAAGCATCACAATACCTTATTTCAAACTATATGACAGGGCTACAGTAACCAAAACAGCATGGTACTGGTACAAAAACAGGCACATAGACCAATGAAACAGAATAGAGAGCCCAGAAATAAGGTCACACACCTATGTCCATCTGATCTTCAACAAAGCTGTCAGAAACAAGCACTGGGGAAAGGATTCTCTATTCAGTAAATGGTGCTGTGATAACTGCTAGCCATATGCAGAAGATTGAAACCTTTCTTACACAATATACAAAAATCAACTCAAGGTAGATTAAAGACTTAGGTGTAAAACCCAAAACTACCAAAACCCTGGAAGACAACCTAGGCAATACCATTCTGAACATAGGAACAGGCAAAGATTTCATGACAAAGACATCAAAAGCAATTGCATCAAAAGCAAAAATTGACAAATTGGATCTAATTAAACTTAAGAGCTTCTACACAGCAAAAGAAACTATCAACAGAGTAAACAAACAATCTACAGAATGGGAGAATATGTTTGCAAATTATGCATATGACAAAGGTCTAATATTCAGCATCTATAAGGAACTTCAACAAATTTATAAAAGAAAAACAAACATCCCCATTAAAAAGTGGGCAAAGGGCTGGGCATGGTGGCTCATGCCTGTAATCCCAGCACTTTGGGAGGCTGAGGTGTGTGGAGCACCTGAGGTCAGGAGTTTGAGACCAGCCTGGTCAACATGGTAAAACCCTATCTCTACTAAAAATACAGAAAAAAAAAAAAAGGCGGTTGTGGTGGTGGGCACCTGTAATCCCATCTACTTGGGAGGCTGAGGTAGTAGAGTCACTTGAACCTGGGAGGCAGAGGTTGCAGTGAGCTGAGACTGGCCATTGCACTCCAGCCTGGGCAACAAGAATTAAACTCTGTCTTAAAAAAAAGTGTGAGCAAAGGACATGAACAGACACTTTTCAAAAGAAGACATGCACGTGGCTAACAAGCATATGAAAAAAAGTTCAACATCACTGATTATTAGGGATGTCCAAATCAAAGCTACAATGAGATACCATCTCATCCAAGTCAGAATGGGTATTATTAAAATGTCAAAAAAAAAAAAAAAAATAACAGATGCTGGCAAGGTTGTGGAGAAAAGAGAACACTTATACATTGTTGATGGGAGTGTAAATTAGTTCAATCATTGTGGAAAGCAGGAAGGCAATTCCTCAAAGAGCTAAAAGCACAACTACCATTCGACCCAGCAATCTCATTACTGGGTATATACCCAGAGGAGTATAAATCATTCTACCATAAAGACACATGCATGTGAATATTCACTGCAGCACTAGTCACAATAGCAAAGACATGGTATCAACCTAAAGGCCCATCATTGACAGACTGACTAAAGAAAATGTGGTACATATACACCATGGAATACTATGCAGCCATAAAAAAGAATGAGCTCATGACTTTTGCTGGAACATGGATGGAGCTGGAGGCTATTATCCTTAGCAAACAAACACAGGAACAGAAAACCAAATACTGAATGTTTTCACTTACAAGTGGGAGCTAAATGATAAGAACTCACGAACACAAAGAAGGGAACAACAGACACTGGGGTCTGCTTGAGGGTGGAGGTTGGCAGGAAGGAGAGTAGCAGGAAAGGTAACTATTAAGCACTGGGCTTAATACCTGGGTGATGAAATAATCTGTACAAGAAACCCGCATGACACGAGTTTACCTTTGTGACAAACCTTCACATGTACCCCTGAACCTAAAAGTTAAAAAAAAAAGAAAAGAAAAATGGATGGCACATCCTGCTTTTCATTCATTGATTTATCTAATCATACATTCATTTATCAATTTTTTGAGCCTCTACCTTATTTCACTTTGCCTAATGACCCTTGCTTCTGTGTTAAACAATTTGTATTTAGTTCATCTGCTTTCTCTATAAGGTACCATTTCGCAATCTATAGAGTTTCTGTAACAGACAGTCTTCTTAGCCTTCTAACTTCCTTTTGCTGGTTTTTGATCTTTTCAACACTGGGGGAGTAGAAGTAGAAGTAGACGTGATAGTGAGGAAACAGAGGATGTGGAGAGTTTGTGGCTACAATGTAGTTGGGATATGAATGGACTGATCATTGGACAGGATGGTGGAGGAAGGAGAAGTGTCTCTGTTGATTAATTTTGGCAAGAACTCAGGTGAGCCTTGGACAAGGTAAGTTTCTGTCCTGTGGTCCTGAGAGCCTCTCTGTATACAGTATGAGCATATTGTCTTTGATTGGGAGGTCTGGCCAAAGGCAAGGTTGCTTTGAATCTTTGGTGCCTTTTGCTTAGTATTTCCTCCTGTTCTCCACCTGCTAGGTATACAATAGAATTGTATTTCTTGGACCTTATGTGGTTGCAAGGGCCATATGACTAATTTTGTCCAATGAGCTGAGAGGAAAAGTGACTTATGTCTCTTCTAGGCTGAAGCATTTAATTGCAGGTGTGAGAAATTCCAGAACACTCCTTTTCTCTCCTCCACTGGCAACTGGCAACACTGGAACTGGCAGTTGCCCTGTTAGCCTGAATCCTGTGGTGAGAAGATATGGGGATATGAGGAGCAACACCTACCCCATCTGATCTGTGATAAACAGAGGATGTGAATAAATAGCTTTGTTGTAACTAGCTACTAAAATTTCGGGATTGTACCATTCAGGACATAAGCATAGGCAAAGACTTTATGACTGAAACACCAAAAGCAATTGCAACAAAAGCCAAAATTGACAAATGGGATCTAATTAAACGAAAGAGCTTCTGCACAGCAAAAGAAACTATCATCAGAATGAACATACAACCTACAGAATGGGAGAAAATTTTTGCCATCTATCCATCTGACAAAGGTCTAATATCCAGAATCTACAAGTTAAACAAATTTACAAGAAAAAACAGTCCCATCAAAAAGTGGGTGAAGGATATGAACAGACACTTCTCAAAAGAAGACATTTATGCAGCCAACAAACATATGAATAAAAGCTCGTCATCACTGGTCATTAGAGAAATGCAGATCAAAACCACAATGAGATACCATCTCACACCAGTTAGAATAGCGATCACTAAAAAGTTAGGAAACAACAAACACTGGAGAGGTTGTGGAGAAATAGAAACGCTTTTACACTGTTGGGAGTGTAAATTAGTTCAATCATTATGGAAGAAGTGTGGCGATTCCTCAAAAATCTAGAACCAGAAATACCATTTGACCCAGCAATCCCATTATTGGGTATATACCCAAAGGATTATAAATCATTCTACTATAAAGACACATGCTCACGTTATGTCTATTGCAGCACTGTTCACAACAGCAAAGACTTGGAACCAACCCAAATGCCCACCAATGATAGACTGGATAAAGAAAATGTGGCACGTATATACCATGGAATACTATGCAGGCATAAAAAAGGATGAGTTCATGTCTTTTGCAGGGACATGGATGAAGCTGGAAACCATCATTCTCAGCAAACTAACACAGGAACAGAAAACCAAACATCACGTGTTCTCCCTCATAAGTGGGAGTTGAATAATGAGAACCCATGGACACAGGGAGGGGAACATCACACACTGTGACCTGTCAGGGGTTGGGGGGCAAGGAGTGAGAGAACTTTTGAACAAATACTTAATGCATGCAGGGCTTAAAACCTAGATGACGGGTTGATGGGTGCCACAAACCACCATGGCACATGTATACCTATGTAACAAACGTGCACATTCTGACACATGTATTCTAGAACTTGAAGTAATTTAAAAAGTTGGAATTGTGTGTTACCAAGCAGTATCTAACCTTTGCATTCCTAACATGGATAATATGACTTCCAAGAGCATGAAAATTGGCTCTTGGGATAGGAAAAAAAAATACAGTGTGTAGCTACTGTACATAAGCAGATACTTAGCATATTTGTGGTATTCAAATTTCATGGGGAAGTGAGTGGGAATGGAAAGATATTGGTCAGAGTATAAATTTTCATTTAGACAGGAGAAGTAAGTTCTATAAATCCACTGAAAAGCATGGAGATGAGACTATAGTTAATAATAATGTATATTTTAAAATTGCTAAGAGAGTAGATTTTAAATGCTCTCACCATAAAAAATGATAAAAATATGAGGTGATGGATACGTTAATTAGCTTGACTTAATTTTCCCATGATATATGTGTGTGTGTTTGTGTGTGTTTGTGTGTGTGTGTATCAAAACATTAATTTTTATTTGGCAACTAAAAATAAATAAATTTTACAAACTAAGTATCTTGGGTTGGGGAATCAAGAAAAAATGTCTTTAAGGGTAGTGATAATGAAAAATCAGTTCAGAGACACCGGACTAGCTTACCCTGAATGATAGAATTATAAAGCACACAGTCTTTGTGTTTTCTCTGTGTTGATTTCTGTATCCTTTTTTCCTTCTCTGTCTCCTCTAGAACACTTTTAGCTACCCAGTGCCAAGATGAATATATGCCTGAAACTTTTAGGATACACCTATTTTAAAATTTTCCGTTCCTTTATTCCAATTAGTACTAATTTTCCAGGCATATTCTTGAATTTTGGCTTAGAAAAAGTTTAATTTGTCCATGGTGTACAGTAAATCAGACACAGCTTCTCTGTCATTGAGACCTGACTAAAATAATTTTGAGTTGAGGGAAGAAATGCTGTACACTAGCTCCGTAAATACATAGAGGAGACGGTGTCCATAGGGGTACTCCTGGATGACCTATCTTCCCCAACTGGAAAACATTGTCTTTTGCAAGATAAAGAAATTGAGTCAACTATAAATGGGCCTCAAAGCTATTAAACAACCCAATGAGAAGTGAGCCCCTACTTCCAAGGTAATATTCTGGAGATGAGCCAGTGCTCAGACCGACAGAAGGAGTGATGGGGGCACTTCAAGGGGCTAAAGCCCAGTTAGGGCAAGGGACTTTCATGATGCCCTTCTGCTCATTCAGTTAATGCGTTGAGACTTGAGTTGACCCCTTTGGCATGTAGTCATTGCTTAATAAATGTTTTTAAAATAAATGCATGCATGAGGGAATGTCTGTCATCAACCATAATGATTCCCAGGGAAAACACCCAGACTGTGAAGATGTCCAGCCCTAAAAGCAAGGGTGGGACAATAGTTAGGGGAGTGGGCAGCTTGTGCCCCACTTCCTTTTTATCCTCTTTGTCCACTACTCCCAGTAAATAGGTGTCTTTTTTTCCTTTTTAAACATGCCTGGTGTTGAAAGCTTAAACAGTCACCGTGGGTGGTGACTTCATCAGCTAAATATGGGAGGCCTTCTGAAACAGCTCCTCTATTCTCTATCCTTTAATACTACAAATCCTCCTTATACAGATGATGGTCTGTGGATCAGCAGCATCGGCCTCACCTGAGAGCTTGTGAGAAATGCAGAATCTCAGGCCTGGTCCCAGACCCACCGAATCTGAATCTACAGTTTATCAAGATCCCCAGGTGATTCACAGGCACATGAAAGTTTGAGAGGCCCTGAGGTAATGATTATAAAGACAGTGTATTACCTCGTATAAGTAATGAAACCTGAAGAGAAAGGCAAGAGTGTAGAAATAAGTAATTGTTCAGATTTATGAGCCAGAAAACAAGAGCGTTGTGTAGAGGGATTCCCCAGAGACCCCTGCCTCCACCTATTGAGCTAGCGACTGGCATCCCCTCCCCTGGGGAAGGATGACCCCACGTGACATGTTATTCATAATGCTGACTATAGCCAAAAGAGAGCTAGCTGGTCCATGTCTTTACGATAACAACACAGTAAGAGAAGGACTTGCCTTTTGCTTGATTTTAAATCCACTTCTGTATAACTGTTGTTTTCACTACTCTGTTTTGCAGATGAAAAACTGTTGTTTTTGAAAACGTTAAAGGCAAACCTAATAGAATCTTTCCTAAGAGGAATTAAAGACTCCTTGATATAAAAATATATATTTTTATTTAGAATTCATCTTATGACCAGAACATTTTCCTAACTGAACATTTCATTGCTTACCTAAGCCCAAGAATTACTCGGGTAATCTGGTGTCTTATTGTAGGAATTAGTAAGTGCTCATTGTAAACCCATGAAGTGTGATACTTTAACAGCGTGGTGGTTCTCATACTTGAACATGCATCAATATCACCTGGAGAGCTTGTTAAAACAGATTCCTGGGTATCATCTCTGGAGTTTCTGATTCAGTAAGTCCAGGTGGGGCCCAATAATTTGCAATTCTAATATCCAGGTGACACTGATAACTGATGTTCCTGGTGCCAAGTGTACTTTGAGAACCACTATGATAGAGAATCTTCTTAGAAAATATTGGACTTTGCTTATCAAAGTGGGTGACCTCTGTCCAACCCAGGAGCCAGCTTTGGCCTTTGGCTTGATTTCATTTAGATTGTGACCTTACAGTTTGTTACTGCAACTTCAGCCCAGAAAATAAGATTTCTTTGGGGAAGGGGTTCTGATAGAGACAGTAAGTTGTTCCTCAATTTTTTTTCTCACTTTGTTCTATTGTAGTGAGAGCCCTGATCTTCATGTGCACATGGCTTCCCATAATATTGACTACATTTTTTAGCCTTCCTTACACCTGGATGTGGCCATGTGACTAAGTTCTAGTCAATTAAATGTGGGCAGAAGGGATGAGGGCAATTCCTGTGTCATCCCTTAAAAGGAAAAGAACATCTTCCATTCTCCTGTCCCCATTTTTATGCCATGGTTGTGGATGTGGGCCAAGAGGAAAAGCCAACAAAATATGCTAGAGGAAGAAGAGAGGGGGAGACTGCCTGAAATTATGGCTACCATACCACCCTGACTGCCAATGCCTGGGCTGTTAGGTTAGAAATAATCGCCTTTTTATTGAGGCCACTGTTATTTTGGGTCTATGATACAGAAGTCCAGCTGATAGTCTAACTAAAACCAGGGGATGCTGTGACTATTCTATTTATTGGAGAGAGCCTCTGAAGAACTTGTCAGGATAAAGAACCATTAAAGGGCTTGAATGAGCAGCAGGGAGAACTTTATTTTCTTGTTTTGTTGCTTTTTTCATTTTTATGTGTTCAGAAGACTACCTATCCACTTCAAAAAATAATTATGAAAAAGAGGAGGATGAAGCTGATAGAAAGTAAGGTCTTAAGAAGCTTAATGTTAATCCAGACCAAATCTCACAGAAATAGGACGTAAGCACACTATGTCTCTTATCTGCACTCTTTTTAGGCCAAGAGCAATGCTTATAGGCTAAACCTACAGAATTTTCGAAGGAGAGAAATCTCACAGTCTCAATGTACCTTGACTTGAATGAGGAATTTAAAATAAAGTCTCTCAAGATAGCTCCGTGCATACGATAGAGAAATGATGATGCTGTTCGATACAGGTAGACAGAGTTGTGTATGTATGATCAACTATACTCGGAATGTTGATCAATGGTCCCGTTCTAACTAATTGTATCATTTAAGATACGTTTGAGTGTAAATCCCAGGAAACCTATCTATTAGTGGCTTAAGCAATGATGATACAGTCATTTCTCATAACAAGAACTCTGTGGATAGGCATAACAGGCTGGTTCAGAAGCTCTTTCATTTTCATCATATGGACTCTTCCTTCATGCTTGTTACCTCATGATCATCAGATGGCTGCCATGGTTCCAGGCAGTACAACCACATTCAAGGGTAGAAGCAATTGAGCAATTGTGTTAAAGAAGTGTTTCTTGGGTTGATATTGCTTTTTTTTTTTTAAATGACAGCAAAATATGTTCCCACATTTCTTCTATAGATGTACCTTATTTCTCACTAGACAACACTAGCTGCAAGGAAAACTGGCAAAGTGGGTCTCTGGCATGTTTTAGACTTTATAACTAAAAAAGAAAGACTAAGAGGGCTGGGGAAAGGCTAGTGAATTAATTGACCAATTATTCCTGCCACATGGGGAAAGAGGCAGGTATGTCGTAGGGTTTTTGTGGTGCTAGCATAAGAAGACAATTTATTAACAATTTGAAAAAGGCATGAAAGCCATGATTATAGTATTTTCAAATGACATCTGGTGAGGACAGTTCATATCTTGACTTGCAGAATTCCATTTCAAAAATACTTTTTTTCTCAAATATAAAACTTTACATTTAAATGAAACAGAAATTGCTGAAGCATAGAGACACACCTGGCTTAACATCAGTTAATGTAAAAAAATCCAATGGGGTTTAAGTTGGTTGCCAATATGAAAAAAAGTAACTGAGAGAGGATAGTATTTCACCAAATTCAAAGAAATAAAAACACACAAATTATGAGTAAGTTGGCTAGAAATGATCTTTCTCCTTTTTGGGGTGATTTTATCTCTTTATATCATTCATTCATTCATTCATTCATTCAGGACATCTTATTGAATATATCTTATGCGTAGGGCACAGTACTAGGCACTGGGAAAAGTACAAGTGCAAAAGATAGAAAACAACTAAATATGTAGAGTCACCATTTAATTAAAAATGTAATAAGTCCTACAAAAATGGAAAGTCAAAGACATTGGGACATTAGATAAGTAGAGTAGCTTTAACCTGGCTTTGTGGATGCAGGAAGCTTTCTGTGAGGAACTGAGATCTAAAAGATGAGAAGAAACTAGACAAGGAGGTTCATGAGGAGGAAGCATGAATAGCCAGAAAAGAACCAGCACTTTCTGGAGGTGCTGAGGTGGAGAGAAGTGGGGTGAGCTTGAGAAAATGAAAAACCTGTGTGGTTTTTAGAGTGGAACTGGGGGAGGACATGGGAGGCCGGAAGGTATCTCGAGATGAGGTTGCAGAATTGTGCAGACAAGTCTTTCACAGCTTTCTGGGCTGTGATAAGGATGTTGATCTTTATCCTAAAAGCATTACAATGCATTGAACAATTCTCAGCAGGAGCAAGGCACAATCAGCTTTGCCCTGTAGAATAATCCCCCTGCCTGGTGTGCACAGAATGGACTGAAGGGAGCCACAGTAGATGCAGAGAAACTGGTTAATAAGCTGTTGCCATTTTGGATGTAGAGATGCTGGCAGCTTGGACTTTAGGAGTAGAGAGAAGGGGAGATATTTAGGATCTGGGGATGGATTAGATGTGGGGTGAGGGAGAGGGAGTTTCAAGACGGACTCTTAGTTTTCTAACTTTTGAAACTGAGCAGATGGATTTGCTTTCACCGAGAAAGAGACACTGGAGGAAGACTGGGATTGGAGGAAGGGGTGGATGTCAGTCTGCATCATGCTGAGTTGTATGTGAGACATACAAGGGGCACAGTCAGCAGGCTGCTGGATGTGTGGGCCTGGAGCTGTGGCTGAAGATCAAACACATGATCATCTGCTTAGAGAAGGTGTGGAGCTACGGTATGGGTGAGGTCCTGTAGGTGGGCAGTACATTGACAGAATAAAAGCAGGTCTAGGACCAAGCCTTAAAGAACCAACCTTGAAGGAGGCAGGTATATCACAGGGTTTCATAGTCAAGTTTGAGGAGTTCATGGTCAAGGGTATATCATAGTCAAGTCTGAGAAGAGGAGGAAGACCTGGCAAGTGACACTGAGGAGTGGGAAGTGGGGAGGAGGAGGAAAACCAGAAGTTTGGCATCACAGAAGCCAGAGGAAGAGAGTGTAGCTGGGGGGAATGGGCAATGCTGTATAGTGCATTAGTTTTACCTGCATGAAGTTTGGTGGAGTGGAAGGAACGAAAGTCTCCCTTACTTGCTTCTCATCTGAAATCAAGATACATTCCCCTAAATGGAGCATATTTAATAAATAATGTTGAAAATTCCCTATTCTCAACATTTAAATTGTGTGAGTTTAACCTTTGATCTTTCTCACTTTGTAAATCACCCAACCTAAATTACTTTTCGGTGATTATTTTTTCCCCTTCTGTGAGCCAGTGGCTCAGAATGGAAAACAAGCTTCCCCCTCAGCTCTAGAGGTTTGCATTTCAAAAGACCCTCAGCCACCAGCTGAAAAACTCTGCAGTGGATTTGCGGTAGGTGCTGTCTTTTCACTTCCTCTACCAGAAGAGCGCAGCCAGCCAGCTCACTAAAAGAGGACGGGTGTTGACCTTGTGTTGGCCCCAATCCACTGTGCATTTCAAAGCAGATTAGGAGACACTTTGAACAAGCCTTTGCTACACGTCAGGTGTCCTTCCAAATGCCTTGGGTAGAACTAGAGATGAGTTCCATGAATTGTTAATGCTGATCTGAAACAGGGCTTTCAATAATTCCTGCCCTCATTTCTCCCTGGGTGAAAAGCACATTCCAAAGAAGGGCAAAAGGCAGTCCTCCAAAAGAACTCCCAGAATTGACCACTGACAAATTAGAGAGAGGAGAAATCCAGGTGTTAAATAGAAGTTTATTTGGTTACTTTTCATTCTGGCCGCTAATTTCAGGTCACTGATTTTTCATTCTGAATGGGTGCATAGAAATCTTGCCTACAACTTTTTGCCCTTTCTGGCAGCTTGGGATGAATTCTTATGAAGGATTTAGAATGGCATCATTAATGTTTTTAATTGCTATGGTCAAATAACTTTGATTGAATGGTATAGAATTTGGTGTCCCAAGACACTTTAAATACACATATGTGCACACACACAAACTATGCCTTAGTTGACTTTATTTTTAATCTCAAATACTAGTTTTGTGTCTCTGACTTGTAGCAAATTTTCCCCAGCCTCCTCCACTCTCTCTCAGGTCCACCCGCCAGTTTCTTTGGCATGCTGTTTCTTCCCGCTACAGCTCACTGCCTCCCCCTTCCTTGCTAAGTGAATTCTTTCCAGGTACAGTGACATCTGGTAGTGAAAGAAGAAATAATCAACTGCAGCTGAGAAATATTCCCCAGTGATATTTGCAATACTAAAATTTCAGCCTTGTGTCAGGGAGAGATGCGAATGGACTATTTGCAGGAAGAAGGTTCCCTTTCCAGTCGAGAAAATACAAGTAGAGAGTAAATAAAAAAGGATTAGAAAAAAGTTAGGTATTCATGCTTTCTTAATATTATTAGCACAGGAATCACAAAGTCATAGGGTTTAAAAGGACCTTTAGGGGCCATTTAGTTCAATCCCCTGCCTCTAGGCATGATGATGGGACCTGAGTTATTTAGACAGGTGGTTGTTCATATCTGATTTTTAAACGGCCTCCAGGGAAAAAAAATGCCAGAGCTTCCCTTAGTAACCAGTTCCAGTCCATAATAATAGTGATGGAAATGAAGTTGGTTTACTCTGAGATGTCTGACAACATTATCATCAATTAATGTAGAACCTATGGGCAGGACTGAACTACCCAGCACCTGGGTTTTCCTAAGTCTATTCCTCTTTTCTTACTCTGTCATTTTAGCCATCATTTTACAGCCCTGACGGTCCAAAAGCTCTTTCTTCTTTTCTCCGAATTCAGTCTTCCTGCTATATTTTAAACTAGTTTCCTTTTGTGTGGGCCTTAAGGGAGAAGAGGACAGCTGGCCTGTTTCTGCTCTGGATTATCTTTCATAGACTAGGATATTTTATTGTTATTTCTGACTTGTGTAAGATTTGCCCCAAATGGCTTAGGTTGTCTTTTTAAGTACTTCATATCATATATAATAAAATTGGCCATATCAATGGAAATCAAAATAAAAATTAAAGCAGCTCATGATCCTGTGACATGAATGACTCTAACATTTTGTTTCGAGGGGCTTCTTTTCAATACTCATCTTTCTCTCTTTATGTATATACATATTTTTTGCCTAGTTTTTATTTGATATAGCTTAATGTTCTGTTCTTTAAATTTAACATTACGTGTTAACGATTTTGCTTTTTCCTCAGAAGTATTTTATAAACCAGTGCATACATTTTCAGTACTAGTTTTTCTACAACTTACATAAGCATTCTCTTCTTGTACGGCTTAAATAATTTCCAAGTTTTAAAAAAAGCAAAATAAATTGGTATCAGAGCAAATGGAACTCACCAGCAACCCAAAAAGTTGATAGCTGGACACAGACGTCCAAAGCACCCAGAAGTCTCTAGAATGTCACTGATGCTCAGATCCAAAGCCCTGCTGAAGAGGAATGATCCTATCATCAGAATCTTTGAACTAAATCTCACTAAATAAGATGCCAACAACGTCCCAATTCAGCTCAACTGCGGATTAGACTGATTCACCACTGTCCCCTTCTCTTGCCACTCATCCATGTACTAGCGGCCTGAGAGAGGAAGGGGCATACTCTTTCTTCTGGGAGTGAACATTATTTACTTCAGTTCCTGTTGTACCTTCGTACAAAATTTCTGGCACATAATTTAAAAAAAAAAAAACAAGTCAGGAGACAAAGGAAGAAAATGTGGCCTATAACCCAGAAGGGAAAATAAGAGTTAAAAGAATTAGACTCATATGTGGCACAACCAATGTAGACTTTCAGAAAATAATTGGAAAATATTAAAAGGAGCCAAATGGAAATAATAGAATTGAAAAATATCTATCAGAATTAATTTTAATAATTGAATTGATAGGCTTAATAACAGGAAAAGATCAGTGAACATGGAGACAGGCTAAAAGATATTATATAAACCGAATAAAAAAGGAAAATAAGAATGTAAAACTGAAAAAAAATCTGAGACCTTAGGGACAATATCAAATGATCAAATATAATAGGAGTTTTAAAAGAAGGGAAAGAGATAATGGGGCAGAAAAAAATATTTGAAGAGGCAATGGCCATGAATGTGTCCAAACTGATGAAACAGATCCATAAATCTCAGTGAACTTCAAGCAATATAAATTCAAAATAAACTACAAGCAAATTGTAGTCAATTTCCAAAAGATAAAGATGAAAAAAAAAATAAAATTAGCTTGAAGAAAAAGTCGTATTATTATGCTTAAAGAATAATGGCAGATTCTTACTACAAATGATGTATAAATACATTATTTAAATAGTTTAATGTATATATATCTTGTTTTAAATGGTCAATAACAAAGACTATATGCGTGTGTGTGTACATGGAGATATACATTATACACACATTATATACATCATAATTATAGTGTATAATCATATAATTGTACATAATTATACATTAAACATACATTATATACATTATAATGTACAATGTATTATACATTATATATAATTATACATTATATACATAATTATATACATTATAATGTATGTATAATGTATATCTCCATGAACACACATGTATATTCTTTATGATTAACCATTTAAAACAAAGTACAGTAATAAAAATATATTATGGGATTGTAACATATATAGAACTACTTATATGACAACGAGAGCAAAAAGGGTATGAAAGGAGTTAAATACAATTAGAATGTTGTGTGTTTCCTGAATTATTAATAAAATAGTTTAATATCATTTTACTTGATATCTAAAGATTCATATTTTAATCTCTAGACCAATCACTAAAAGATAACACAAAAGCCGGGCACGGTGGCTCACACCTGTAATCCCAGCACTTTGGGAGGCCAAGGTTGGTGGATCACGAGGTCAGAAGATTGAGACCATCCTGGCTAACACGGTGAAACCCCGTCTCTACTAAAAATACAAAAAATTAGCCAGGCGTGGTGGTGGGTGCCTGTAGTCCCAGCTACTCAGGAGGCTGAGGCAGAAGAATAGCATGAATCCAGGAGGTGGAGGTTGCAGTGAGCCGAGATTGCACCACTGCACTCCAGCCTGGGCGACAGAGCGAGACTTTGTCTCAAAAAAGAAAAAAAAAAAAAGATAACACAAAAAATAAAGTACTTAAAAACAACAACAAAACATAATGAAACAAAATCTAATTAATCCAAAAGAAGGTAGGAAATTAGAAAAAGAGAAAAAAATTCAATAATAACATTGAATGTAAATAGACTAAACCTTCCATGTAAAAGCCAAGGAGTCAGAGGTTAGATGAAAAAGCCAGATCCAATATTTGCTGTTTACATGAGACAAATTTTATGGAAAAAAAAAGTTGATAGAGGGTGGGCAAAGATACATCATGCAAACATTAAGCATAAGAAAGCTGCTCTTGTTTTATTAACGTAAAAAATAATACCTCAAGAAGAAGTATTACCAGAGATAAAGAGGGTTACTTCATAATGATGATGAAAGGGTCAGGTATCAGGAAGACATAATGATCCTAAGTGTGTATGCATCTAATGACAGAGCACTAAAATACTTGAAGCAAAACTGACATAACTGAAGAGAGAAATAGATGAATCTGCCATTGTATTATTAATAGTACATTTTCACACTGCTATAAAGAATTGCCTGAGACTGGATAATTTATGAAGAAAATAGGTTTAATTGACTCACAGTTCTGCATGGCTGAGAAGGCCTCAGGAAACTTATAATTAAAGCAGAAGGTGAAGAGGAAGCAAGGCATGTCATACACGGCAGCAAGAGAGAGAGAGTACAGGGGAAACTGCCACTTTTAAACAAGCAGATCTTGTGAGAACTCCCTATCATGAGAACAGCATAGGGGAAACCAGCGCTATGATCCAGCCACCTCCACCAGGTCCCTCCCCAGACATGTGGGGATTACAATTCGAGATGAGATGTGGGTGGGGACACAGAGCCAGACCATATCACCGTCATACACATTATTGAAATGTATTGTATGGCCCTTTGTATTCCTGACTCAGCCATGCACATAGATGCTCCCATACTGACAAAATAAACTTGAGTGGGGATGTGTGGGGAGGGAGATCTCTGGGACCTCTGCAGACAGAATCACAACTCTAGGACTGTAGGACAAAAAGGAGGTAGCTGGGCCCATGACATGAACATATAAGCCCTTTCCTGCAGAGAACATCTTGTTGGCCAGCAATCCCGGAAGGGCCCATAAGTGTGGAATGATGTGGACACTTCATCTCTCCCAGCTTCCAGGTGGGGCCCGTACCCTAGGCCACAAAGAACCTCCCATTTCTTTTGGTGACAACGATTTACTGGTGTGGCCATGATACAGAAAATGTTGAAAAGCTCTGTTTTGTCATTTTTGTTCCTTCCTGCTCCTCCCTGACTGCTCCCACTGCCGGTCTGTTCTGCTTGCCAGGTCCTTGTATTTTGAGCAGAACACTCTACAGAGTACTTTTTTGGGCCTCACAAAACTCTGACAACCTGGGCTTTCTGTGGCACTAGGGCCTGGTGATGTCTACAAAGCTTTCCACCAGGCCGTCCTGAAAACGCCCTGTAGGGGTGAGCACCATCTCTGAAGGTGTGAGCCTAGTTGCAGACCTCAGGGGCATTGCCCAGGAGATGGTATAAGGTTTCTTGTAGATAAACATCAACTTTTAAAGGTGAGGAGAAGAAGCTTGGCATAACTTTTTATGCCTTAGATAAAGAAAAAGTAAAATTTTTGAGCTTGGGAATATTAAGAAATTATGAAGCACTGGAATCCTTTTTGATGGAGGCCAGCCTTCTGAAGAACAAGCTGCGTCTGGAGGCAAATAATTTTTAAAAACTCCAAAAACTGAAAAGGTCCGTCCTTAAGGTTAAATAGACTTTTCAGTAAAAGAATCAAGAGAACAGAAATCTAGTGTCCAGAATAAGAGTTGGTGAGGACTCACGTCACAAGAATACAATTGCTAGAAGATAAATTAGAAGTCATTCAATCCCAAATGACTGAAGCCAAAACAACCTTAAAGTTATGTTAGAAGAGTGAAGAATAGGCCGGGCGTGGTGGCTCAAGCCTGTAATCCCAGCACTTTGGAAGGCCGAGACGGGCGGATCACGAGGTCAGGAGATCGAGACCATCCTGGCTAACACGGTGAAACCCTGTCTGTACTAAAAAATACTACTAAAAAATACAAAAAACTAGCCGGGTGAGGTGGCGGGCGCCTGTAGTCCCAGCTACTCGGGAGGCTGAGGCAGGAGAATGGCGTGAACCCGGGAGGCGGAGCTTGCAGTGAGCTGAGATCACACCACTGCACTCCAGCCCGGACGACAGAGCAAGACTCCGTCTCAAAAAAAAAAAGAGTGAAGAATAACTAATGACAGCATTAAAGAAAGGTGTGGATGAATATGTCCATGTTTAGGAAAGCATAAAACTACTTTCCTAAGAGGCTGGTGGATAGAAAGTGGGAGAAACTCAACAAACAGGAAAAAAGTGGTTGAGGTCTCTAAACTAGCAGTTCTACACATTTTAGTGTCAGGACCCCTTTACGGTCTTAAAAATGTACTTGGAAAAGGGAGGAGTATGTTAATAGGTTTTTTAGAAAATTGTGGGTATTCTTTGTTACTACTAAAACCTGATAATTACTTATTAAAGGGTGGTTGCAATGAGGAATCTGACATCAGACTAATGAAAATTTCAAATTCTGTTACATTAAAACTTATTGGTCAATACAGCACTTTGAATGGATTTATTTTACCTATGCATAGTTTTGTAACATCATATATTGGCTACTTGAGAAATATTGGCTGAGTTATTAAAATTTTCCAAATATGGACATATTTTATTGTAAAATATCAAAATATTATATTTGTTAATAACACCACTGATTTAATCAGATTTTTTTTAAGTATTGGGAAGCTGTAAAGCTCATGGTGACAGATATAATTTTTTCCTAAATTCTAGTATTCACTTGAAAAGTTGAATTTTATCATTGGCAAAAAATACTGTCAGTTTTCTGTCAAGTGACAGGCTTACTTTGACTATTTTTATGAAAATGTCTACCAATACTTTATATAGTTTGTCAGTTTTTCTTTCAGGTGAAAATAGTTTTTTTTAATAAAAAAACGTAGTCATTTAGCTTGCAACTCAATCAACTGCACATGCTTTCCATATGCTTTGCCTCTGGACAGTCATCATAGCTCAGTATGGAGCAGAAATATTTTATGTGTACTTCTAATTTTGTTGTTCAAGACACTAGAACAATTTGTATCAAGGTGTCAGGCTTAGATATGTAAAACTTTATTTTATAAAATAAAATTAATAGTTGTTTTCTCCTGCTTCATCACAGACACACTTAAGTGAAGCTGCTTTTTTTTTTTTTTTTTTTTTTAACTGAGATTGCAAGGCAAAGAAGAATACAATGACTACTAGTACCATTTGGTGCCTCTGCCTTGATTCATACTAAAGTGTCACCAGTTTTACCCAGCATTGTTTTGCACTATCAGCACAAAATGTCAATGGTGACAAAAATATGTACTGTCTTAGCATTATTATGAAAATAGTTTCAGAGGATCTCACAATCTTCTGAAAGAGTCTTGGGACCCCCAACTGCTGCACTTTGAGAACCACTGCTCTAAAGCATGGGTAGAAAAATTCTACATGAGAAAGAACATCAGATCAAACTCTTACTAATCTGTCTGTTAAAGATGGTGGGTTTGGCTGCTGTCCTGGGAAAAGATGATATAGATGAAGGTCACCAGGAAATGGAAATAATTAGATCAGGAATTGGATACCACTTAGATGACCAGTCAATACGAGCTTTGAGGAAACTGATAACAACAAGCTAAATGCTTCCTTATAAACTCTTGAAGCAGAAAGTAATTAAATATATACTCAACTAGCTAGAGAAGATAAAACAGTCACTAGCAAATTACATCAAAACTCTCAAAACAAAATAAGTGCGTTGTCGGAATCAGAAAACGAACATATTAAAATGAGATTCAAAAGCTTTAGCATGAACTTGAAGACTGAGCTTTCTTATCAAGACAATGATAAGAAACCTCACAGAAAATTATTCTGTAGAGGGAGAGAATGATTTGTGATTGAGAAGAAAAGCTCCATAGCAAAAAAAAATGTGAGCCATGCCCTGAAGATCTGGATTCCAAAAAGCAAAAATTAAAAATAAGCCAAAGCTTTAGGATACGAAATGAAAGGACTTATTTGCTCTTTGGAAAACCAGGCCATTGGTCTTCATAACAGCTCTTGAATTGTAGATGATAATTTAGGGTGGCCAAAAACCCTGTACAATTTAGGAGGAAAGAATGCACATGGAAGACCAAAAGCAGCTGAAGATGTTAAAGTTGAGATTTTTAGCAAAGGGTCCTGAAGGCCTTGCTGATCCACATGCAGTGTTTGCCAGAGGCCCACAGGAACCAGGCAATTTGCTGGAACATCAGATCCTCAAGACAGGAGGTATGTCCAGCTGGGATGGTTTGGGGATTCGAGCTTTGATACTGCCTTACATCATCAGATGCTATCTCATGGGATCTAGACCCTAGCATGATATAGTTCCCACCAGGCCAACGATATCCTACTCTTTGTCCACATGTGCAAGACAAAGTTTACCTTTCTGCTTCAGACACTGGTGATCTTTCTACATGGACAAGATTCGCAAGTTTGAATGGGACTGCTTTTGAAGAGCAATTGGTCCACATTTTTAAAAAATGGAGTCTGGTGGGATGCATTGTGAGGATGCTTTTGGTTGTTTAGGTCCTCCTGATCCATCTCTATTACCTCAACCACATCATCCAGTTGAGTTTCCATGTTATAAAATATTAGCCCAGTTGAGGATCCATTGGGATACAAGAGGAGGAACCTCTTGTATCTCCCCCTTTCCTCCAAGAAATCCCTATGAAGTCCTGAGATTACTTTCCACAGGGGATTTTCCTGGTCCTTTCAGCTTGCATTGGCACTGAGGGACATCTGTCCATCAAGGGAGTTTCCCTGTGACTCTTGCACAAGAGCTGGATTTTACCCCCATTATCAAGAAGTGAATTCCCTAGGGCTGAGCCAGCCTTTAAGAGAGTCTCCTTCTGAAGGTCTGAACCAGAGCAATAATGTCTCTGTCATTCTTCTAAATTCATTTTGCATTTTTTTAGTTTAAAAACTGTTAAGTGATTGTACATTTGTTCAAATTGAAGCTTGATAGAATTATAATTCTTGGGGTAATATTTTATAAGTGAAGTTGATTTACAAACTAGATTCTTATAAATGAATCATTTCCATATTATTGTACTCTCTAGGTAGTAGAAAATTTGTATTTTGATTTGATTAACCCATTCCCCATAACATAAGCTATAATAGACATTTTGCATAAGTAACTACACACATTTAAAACTTTAAAAGTCATTTGTCTCTGTTATGAACTGTTTTCTACTGTAATATTGAGGAAATTGTGAAAGTTGTTCAAAGTTTAGTGAAATAAATTTTTATTGGTTTTTAAAAATAGTAAATGAGTAAAGTGGTGTCACAGAATGCCTTTCTGCGTCAGAGCTGCAGCTGGGACAAAAGAGTAAGTACCATGCATCCGAAGAGAGGGGCCAGATGATTCATGTGGTCCTTGCTAAATGGAACTTAGAACCAGCCAGTTCCACCTCCCATCCCAAAGCCCATCACTCTATTCTGTATGCCTGTATTCTATGTATATGGGGAGACAGGAGGGATGGGGTATATGAATCTCTTTGGGGAGAGATGAAGGAGTGCTGCGTCCCTCTCTCCTCACTTAAGCCAGGTGAAAGAGTTCTCAATAGAACTTCTGGAAGGGGTGCCCTATGTTGGAGGACACAGAAACTAGTTTCTGGTACACATCTAGAAATATTAAATGTGAGGGGCTGGTTATACTTCCCCAGGTCAGAGTGTTGGGAGTGCAGCAGCAGCAGGAATAAGAAGTACTTTTAGCTGTGGTGGGATAAGCGTGGTCCTTGGAAGACAGTTGGGGCTATGTTGAATTTAAAGCACTGTGCCCCAAAGTTCTGCCTGTGCCAATGAGGTAAATTATGAGCAAGAGCCTGTCTTTCACTGGAACAATGTAGAGGGAGGCCCCTAAGTGGGGAGTTCCCCAAAAAATGGACTAAAGAGAAAGGGCTAGTATTTAGGTATCTGCCTCTTACAGGGAGCTCTGACCCCAGATTAATATCAGTGAAATGACTTTTTATCTATCTCTCTTCTCTTCTGTTGGCCCCACTTCTCAGCAGGGAAGTGAGAAAGGAAGGAAAACAAAAACAGAAGAAGTTGTCTTTCTGCTCCCTTCTTCTACTGCCTCCCAATCAGGTTTCTAAGCTCAGATCAGATCAAGCATTTTAAATTAAATTAGATTGAAATTTTGACTTAGATTTAATTAAACATTTTAATACCCCAGAATGAGAGTGTTATTTATGTTTAATACTTTAAAGTTACTGAAAAGGCTACAAGATCTGCTTCAAATATCGTCCAGCTGAGAGACAGAAATATTAAGAAAAAAAAATATTTCAATATTTTACTCCCACTTGGTTTGGATTGGTAAATATATTCATTATGGTAGCAATAAATACCTTTGTATATAGACCTTTATTATTCATTGGGGTAATTTTCTTATGATAAATGCCCAGATGTGAAAAAATTGATCAAAGTTTATGAACATCATTATGGCTTCAGATAAGAAGTGCTAAACTGATAACCCATGTTTACCAATATAACCTGCCTCTGGCAACACAAAAAAATTAATTTCATACCAAATCTCATTGTACCATTGTCGCCCTTATCATAAGATATCCCAAGTCAAGGTCACAACAATATAGTGTAGAAAGTAGAACAGGGATCAGAACGGCTAGTTTTCTCTTTGTACCAATGACTATATGATTACGTATTTAGAAAAAACATAAAAAATTCATATGGATTTTGTTTTGCAAAAATAAAAATGTGATTATACAGTACATATTTGTATTCACTTTGTTGTGTCTTCCCATGCCAGTACACAAAGATCTGACTTCTTTTGCTAATAGACGTCCCTTTTCTTAAAAAATAAAAACATTAAGTTAAAAATTTAGGCTGGACGTGGTGGCTCATGCCTGTAATCCCAACACATTGGGAGTCCCAGGTGGGCAAATTGCTCAGAAGTGCATGACGAGCCTGAGCAGCATGGCAAAACCCCATCTCTACCAAAATATATAAAATATTAGCCAGTGTGGTGGCATGTACTTGTAGTCCCAGGTACTTGGGAGGTTGAGGTGGGAGGATCACTTGAGCCCGGGAGGTGGAGGCTGCAGGGAGATGAGATCATGCCACTGAACTCCAACCTAGGTGACAGAGTGAGACTCTGACACACACACACACACACACACACACACACAATTAGGGGAAAAGTCACATTAAATGTCTCATATTAATTAATTGCTTGGCCTTACAAGCACTGTAGTCTTTCTTCTTTCCGCTCTTTCCCTTCTCTCTTTATGGTTGTATCCTGTATTGTACACTACTTTCAGAATATGCATTGTGTTGTTTAGCACCCACACATTTAATATATAGGTGCTGCACATATAGGCATGAAGGAAACAAACATGGCACCTGCTCTTTGGAGTTTCCACCCTCATGGATCTCTCTGACTTTTTGCTCTGCTTTCTAAGCTTAATATTTAAATTCCAAATGCTTATCATATCCTATGTCATTTGCCAAAAGTTGGCCAATAATTAATAATGATCTTTCTAATAGTAACACTGTCAGGCCTCTGAGCCTAAGCCAAGCCATCACATCCCCTGTGACTTGCACATGTTCGCCCAGATGGCCTGAAGTAACTGAAGAATCACGAAAGAAGTGCAAATGCCCTGCCTCACCTTAACTGATGACATTCCACCACAAAAGAACTGAAAATGGCTGGTCCTTGCCTTAGCCATGATATTATCTTGTGAAATTCCTTTTCCTGGCTCATCCTGGCTCAAAAAGCTCCCCCACTGAGCACCTTGTGACCCCCCACTGCTGCCCACCAGACAACAACCCCCCTTTGACAGTAATTTTCCTTTACCTACCCAAATCCTATAAAATGGCCCCACACTTATCTCCCTTTGCTGACTCTCTTTTCGGACTCAGCCCACCTGCACCCAGGTGAAATAAACAGTCATGTTGCTCACACGAAGCTTGTTTGGTGGTCTCCTCACACGGACGCGCATGACAGTTTGGTGCCGTGACTCAGATCAGGGGACCTCCCTTGGGAGATCAATCCCCTGTCCTCCTGCTCTTTGTTCCGTGAGAAAGATCCACCTACAACCTCTGGTCCTTAGACCAACCAGCCCTAGAACAGCTCACCAATTTTAAATCAGGTAAGCGGCCCCTTTTTTACTCTCTTCTCCAACCTCTCTCACTATCCCTCGACCTCTTTCTCCTTTCAATCTTGGCAACACCCTTCAATCTCTCCCTTCTCTTAATTTCAATTCCTTTCATTTTCTGGTAGAGACAAAGGAGATACATTTTATCCGTGGACTCAAAACGCCAGCGGAGGTCACGGACTGGGGAAGGCAGCTTTCCCTTGGTGTTTAATCATTGCAGGGACGCCTCTCTGATTACTCACCCACGTTTCAGGGGTATCTGACCACGCTGCCGGGACGCCTGCCTTGGTCCTTCACCCTAAGCGGCAAGTCCCGCTTTTCTGGGCGAGGGGCAAGCACCCCAACCCCTTCTCTTCGTTTCTACCCCTTCTCTGCTTTTCTGGGGGAGGGGCAAGTACCGCGACCTCTTATTTTTTGTGCCCCCTCTTATTTTTGCACCCTGACCTCTTATTTTTGTTCCCCAATCCCTTAGTCCTGCGCTCCGATCCCTTTCCCGCTTTTCTGGAGGGCAAGAACCCCCAAACTCCTTCTCTCCCTGTCTCTACTCTCTCTTTTCTCTGGGCTTGCCTCCTTCACTATGGGCAACCTTCCACCCTCCATTCCTCCTTCTTCTCCCTTAGCCTGTGTTCTCAAGAACTTAAAACCTCTTCAACTCACACCTGACCTAAAACCTAAATGCCTTATTTTCTTCTACAATGCCGCTTGACCCCAATACAAACTCGACAGTAGTTCCAAATAGCCAGAAAACGGCACTTTCCATTTTTCCATCCTACAAGATCTAAATAATTCTTGTTGTAAAATGGGCAAACGGTCTGAGGTGCCTGACGTCCAGGCATTCTTTTACACATGGGTCCCTCCCTAGTCTCTGTTTCCAGTGCAACTCGTCCCAAATCTTCCTTCTTTCCCTCCCGCCTGTCCCCTCAGTCCCAACCCCAAGCGTCGCTGAGTCTTTCTAAAAATCATCCTTTTCTACAGACCCATCTGACCTCTGTCCTCCTCGCCAGGCCAAGCTAGGTCCCAATTTTTCCTCAGCCTCCGCTCCCCGACCTTGTAACCTTTTTATCACCTCCCCTCCTCACACCTGGTCTGGTTTACAGTTTCGTTCGGCAACTAGCCCTCCCCCACCTGCCCAGCAATTTCCTCTTAAAGTGGCTAGAGCTAAAGGCATAGTCAAGGTTAATGTTCCTTTTTCTTTATCCGACCTCTCCTAAATCAGTTAGCGTTTAGGCTCTTTTTCATTAAAAAACCAAAAAAACAAAAAAAACCTTAGCCCAGTTCATGGCCTGTTTAGCAGTAACCCTGAGACGCTTTTCAGCCCTAGACCCTGAAAGGTCAGAAGGCCATCTTATTCTTAATATGCATTTTATTTTATTACCCAATCTGCTCCCCACATTAAATAAAGCTCCAAAAATTAAATTCCGGCCCTCAAACCCCACAACAGGACTTAATGAACCTCGCCTTCAAGGTGTACAATAATAGAGTAGAGGCAGCCAAGTAGCAACTTATTTCTGAGTTGCAATTCATTGCCTCCACTGTGAGACAAACCCCAGCCACATCTCCAGCACACAACTCTGAACGCCTGAACCGCAGCTGCCAGGGGTTCCTCCAGAACCTCCTCCCCCAGGAGCTTACTACAAGTGCTGGAAATCTGGCCACTGGGCCAAGGAATTCCCGCAGCCTGGGATTCCTCCTAAGCCGTGTCCCATCTGTGTGGGACCCCACTGGAAATCGGACTGTTTAACTCTCCCGGCAGCCACTCCCAGAGCCCCTGGAGCTCTGGCCCAAGGCTCTCTGACTGACTCCTTCCCAGATCTTCTCGGCTTAGCGACTGAAGACTGAAGCTGCCCCATCGCCTCGGAAGTCTCCTGGACCATCACAGACGCTTTGGGTAACTCTTACAGTGGAGGGTAAGTCCGTCCCCTTCTTAATCAATATGGAGGCTACTCACTCCACATTACCTTCTTTTCAGAGGCCTGTTTCCCTTGCCTCCATAACTGTTGTGGGTATTGACTGCCAGGCTTCTAAACCTCTCAAAACTCCCCCACTCTAGTGCCAGCTTGGGAAACATTCTTTTATGCATCCTTTTTTAGTTATCCCCACCTGCCCTGTTCCCTTATTAGGCCAAGACATTTTAACTAAATTATCTGCTTCCCTGTCTATTCCTAGGCTACAGCCACACCTCATTGCTGCCTTTCCCCCCAGTTCAAAGCCTCCTTCACATCCTCCCCTCGTATCCCCCCACCTTAACCCACAAGTATAGGACACCTCTACTCCCTCCTTGGCGACTGATCATGCACCCCTCACCATCTCATTAAAACCTAATCACCCTTACCCCACTCAATGCCAGTATCCCATCCTGCAGCACGCTTTAAAAGGATTAAAGCCTGTTATCACTCGCCTGCTACAGCATGGGCTTTTAAAACCTATAAACTCTCCTTTCAATTCCCCCATTTTACCTGTCCTAAAACCAGACAAGGCTTACAGGTTAGTTCAAGATCTGCACATTACCAACCAAATTGTTTTGCCTATCCACCCCGTGGTGCCAAACCCATATACTCTCCTATCCTCAATACCTCCCTCCACAACCCATTATTCTGTTCTGGATCTCAAACATACTTTCTTTACTATTCCTTTACACCCTTCATCCCAGCCTATCTTTTGCTTTCACTTAGACTGACCCTGACACCCATAAGGCTCAGCAAATTACCTAGGCTCTACTGCCGCAAGGCTTCACAGACAGACCCATTACTTCAGTCAAGCCCAAATTTCTTCCTCATTTGTTATCTATCTTGGCATGATTCTCATACACACATGCTCTCCCTGTTGATCGTGTCTGACTAATCTCCCAAACCCCAATCCCTTCTACAGAACAACTCCTTTCCTTCCTAGGCATGGTTAGTGCAGCCAGATTTCTTACACAAGAGCTGGGACCACATCCTATAGCCTTTCTGTCCAAACGACGTTACTGTTTTAGCCTCACCCTCATGTCTGCGCGCAGTGGCTGCCACTGCTTTAATACTGTTAGAGGCCCTAAAAATCACAAAGTATGCTCAACTCTCTACAGTTCTCATAACTTCCAAAATCTATTTTTCTTCCCCCATCCTTTGCTCAAGACAACGCTTATGCTGATAAGGTAGCTAAAAAAGTATCCATCAAAAGTCATCAGATCCCATCGCTCAGGACAATGCTTATGCTGATAAGTTAGCTAAAAACAGCAGCTAGCTTCTAACTTCTATCCCTCACGGAAAATCCTTCGCATCGGCCACACCCACCTGCTCCCCCTCTGAAAGCTCCACCTATCAATATCTTCCCACACAAGGCAAATAGTTCTTAGACCAAGGAAATTATCTCCTTCCAGCCTCACAGGCCCATTCTATTCTGTCATCATTTCATAACCTCTTCCATGTAGGTTACAAGCTGCTAGCCTGTCTCTTAGAACCTCTCATTTTCTTTCTATCATGGAAATCTATCCTCAAGGAGATCACTTCTCAGTGTTCCATCTGCTATTCTACTACCCCTCAGGGATTGTTCAGGCCCCCTCCCTTTCCTACACATCAAGCTGGAGGATTTGCCCCTGCCCAGGACTGGCAAATTGACTTTACTCACATGCCCCAAGTCAGAAAACTAAAATATCTCTTAGTCTGGGTAGATATTTTCACTGGATGGGTAGAGGCCTTTCCCACAGGGTCTGAGAAGGCCACCGCGGTCATTCCTTCCCTTCTGTCAGACATAATTCCTCAGTTTGGCCTTCCCACCTCTATACAGTCTGATAACGGACCAGCCTTTAATAGTCAAATCACCCAAGCAGTTTCTCAGGCTCTTGGTATTCAGTAAAACCTTTATATCCTTTACTGTCCTCAATCTTCAGGAAAGGTAGAATGGACTAATGGTCTTTTAAAAACACACCTCACCAAGCTCAGTCACCAACTTAGAAAGGACTAGACAATACTTTAACCACGTTCCTTTCTCAGAATTCAGGCCTGTCCTTGGAATGCTACAAGTTCCAGCCCATTTGAGCTCCTGTGTGACCAATTTAGACTGCACCCCAAAAAACTTTCATCCCTACTGTCTTCTGTCTAGTCATACTCCTATTCACCGTTCTCAACTACTCATAAATGCCCTGCTCATGTTTACACTGCTAGTTTACACTGTTTCTCCAAGCCATCACAGCTGATATCTCCTGGTGCTAACCCAAACCGCCACTCTAAATTCCCTCTTAAAGTAAATAAATAATCTTTTCTAGCAAGGCTATGCTTAACCTCCTTAGGCACTCTCTAATTAGATGTCCTGGGTCCTCCCAATTCTTAGTCCTTTAATACCTGTTTTCTCTCCTTCTCTTATTCAGACCTTGTGTCTTCTGTTTAGTTTTTTAATTCATACAAAACCACATCCAGGCCATCACCAATCATTCAATACGACAAATGTTTCTTCTAATGACCTCACAATATCGCCTCTTACCACAAAATCTTCCTTCAGCTTAATCTCTCCCACTCTAGATTCCCACGCCACCCCTAATCCCACTTGAAGCAGCCCTGAGAAACATCGTCCATTCTTTCTCCATATCACCCCCCAAAAAATTTTCGCCGCCCCAACACTCAACACTATTTTGTTTTATTTTTCTTATTAATGTAAGAAGGCAGGAATGTCAGGCCTCTGAGGAGCCCAAGCCAAGCCATCGCATCCCCTGTGACTTGCACTTATGTGCCCAGATGGCCTGAAGTAACTCAAGAATCATAAAAGAAGTGCAAATGCCCTGCCTCGCCTTAACTGGTGACATTCCACCACAAAAGAAGTGAAAATGGCCAGTCCTTGCCTTAAGCGATGATATTATCTTGTGAAATTCCTCTTCGTGGCTCATCGTGGCTCAAAAATCTCCCCCACTGAGCACCTTGTGACCCCAGCACTCCTGCCGCCAGAGAACAACCCCCCTTTGACAGTAATTTTCCTTTACCTACCCAAATCCTATAAAGCGGCCCCACACTTATCTCCCTTTGCTGACTCTCTTTTTGGACTCAGTCCGCCTGCACCTAGGTGAAATAAACAGCCATGTTGCTCACACAAAGCCTGTTTGGTGGTCGCTTCACACGGACGCGCATGAGAAACACAAAGTGGGAAATTTGACCAGATATGTAAGTTACAGTTGCTAAGGAAATGAACAGTTATTCACAGTTCTGGGGATGGAGAGAACTTTCCCCATGGGTTTTCATTAAGAAGATACCTTGGCCGGGTGCAATGGCTCATGCCTGTAATCCCAGCACTTTGGGAGGCTGAGGCAGGCGGATCACCTGAAGTCAGGAGTTTGAGACCAGCCTGCCCAACATGGTGAAACCCCATCTTTAATAAAAATACAAAAAAAAAAAAAATTAGCCAGGCATGGTTGCATGTGCCTGTAATCCCAGCTACTCGGGAGGCTGAGACAGGAGAATTGCTTGAACCCAGGAGGCGATGGTTGCAGTGAGCCAAGGTCGTGCCATTGCACTCCAGCCTGGGTGACAGAGTGAGACTCCATCTCAAAAAAGAAAAAAAAAAAAAAAAAAAGATACGATGTAGAGCACTATATTGTCAACATTATCCCAACAGTCAGCACAAACTGAATTTCACCACTGTTTTCTAGGGCGTGCTTCAATACAGGCCAGTGACCTAATGCCAAACACAATTCAGAAAAATGAATTTTCCCAGGATGACAAAGCTTAATGACTAGGTATACAACTTTCTGATTAACCCAATGACATAATTTAGAGGGTCTGGAGTCTAGACTCCAGACACTAGAGAATATGTGGAATACATATGTTTTATGAAATAATTCATCAATAATACCTCATGCAACATAAGTCTCTATGAAGATAAGTTAGCAAGGAGTTTGAGAATATACTTCACAAGTCCAGGTATTTCATGCCACCTAGTTATAGCATCTTTGGATGCTTTAATGGGTTCTGCAACATATCAAACCTGATGCTAGGAATTTGATGTAGATAGCTGACTCCAAAATATCCCTACCCTACAATGCTCACCATCTCAAAGGAGACCAAGACTTGCACACAAATAGCTGTAAGAAAAAGTATTACATGTCAAGAGTCATAAAAGGAGTTTAGATAAAGTGCAATTCATTCATTCAACAAACATTTGTTAAGTACCTAGGATTTGCCAAGTACTGTGCTAAATTTTAATGATACATCATGCCTAATAAAAAGTGCATTGCCAACAAAATTTTAAAAAATAAAAAAGGGGTCATTTCACATGCCTGTAATCCCAGCTAATTGGGAGGCTGAGGCAGGAGAATTGCTTGAACTTGGGAGGCAGAGGTTCGGTAAGCCGAGATGGAGCCATTGCACTCCAGCCTGGGAAACAAGAGTGAGACTCTGTCAAAAAAAAAAAAAAAAAAAGAAAGAAAAGAAAAAGATTACATTTCCAAGGTACCAAGAAGTATTAAATATCCATCAGTAAATAAAAAAAAGATGTGAAATATCTTTATAAGCATTTCAGAGATAAATTTTAAAAGACCTAAATAAGTGGAAGGATATACTACATTCATGGATTGGAAGACTCAATATTGTTAAGGTGTCAATTCTTACCAAATTTATCTGTAGGTTTAATGCAATTACAATCAAAATTACATTAGAGACTTTTTTGTGGCAATAGATAAGCTGATTATAAAATGTGTATGGAAATGCAAGAGACCTAGAAGAGCTGCAGTAGGGAGAAATGATCCCTCCAAAATGTTCACATCTTAATTTATGGGACCTGTGAATAGTTATAATACATAGCAAAAGGACTTTGCAGGTGTAATTAAGGTTATGGACTTTAAAATAAGGAGATTATCCTGAATTATCTGGATAGCCCCAATCCAATCATGTGAGCCCTAAAAAGCAGGGCACTTGCTTTGACTCAATGCAGAAGAGATGCAGCAAGGAAGCCAGAGAAGTTTGAAGTATGTGAAGGACTCATCTTCAAACCATTGCTGGTGGTTTGAAGATAGAGAAGGCAGCATGACAAGGAGTGCAGGTGGGTTTATAGCTGTTAGAGGCTCCCAGGTAACAGCCAGTGAGTAAGGGGAGCACTCAATCTTACAGCTGCAAATAACTGAATTCATTCAAAAACCTGAATGAGCTTGAAAGGAGATTATCCCTAAGGGACTTCAAATAAATACCCAGACTGTCTGATAGTTTAGTTTTGGCCTTGTGAGACCCAAAGTAGAGTGACTAGTTGAGCCCATCTAGACCGCTGATTTACAGAACTGTGAGACAGTAAATTTGTGTTTTTTTAAGCTGTTAAGCTTTGTGGTACACTGTTACAGGATCAGTAGAAAACTAATACTGCATGGAAGGCAATCTTAAGAACAAAACTGCAAGACTTAACGTTCTTTGTTTCTAAGAATTGTTCTCTCCACCACATACCTCCAGATGAAAGAATGGCTTTTGAGGCCACGTTTGTCTTATATGACTCTTTTCCTGTCTGGCTACAACTGATTGGACTGGGATGAACCTGATTGTCCAGGGAATTTGAACTAAGCCCCGCAGAGACAGGGTCTGTTACTCCAATGCATCTCAATCCCTAAATAAGTGGAGTAAGTGTTCATGTGCTTCTTTTGAACCTAGGTTTTAATCAAAAGAATGAAGCAGAAGTGAAGTGTCACTGTGTCAGTTTTACTCATGTGACCATGTGTTTACGTTTACAGTTAGGAAAGACATGAAAATGTAAAATGAAGCTCATGGCATGATAGGGTTGATATGATAATTAAATAAGCTTGTGCTCCTGCAATGCCATGTCTGATTCTTGCTATGTGCCTGACACTTAACAGGGGCCTAAGTAAATGTGAGTTGCATTTGCCAGGTAAAAAATTGGAGACTGAGAGCATTCTGAATTTTTCTTCAAGTAGTGATGGTTATTGACTCAATTTCCTTAGACTAAATATAGCTATGTGCACAGTAGCTTATCGGGAATTGGATACAGTCTGTGACTCCAGAGAAGTGGTGGGGGAAAAAACTCATGAGAAGATCAGATCAGAGCCCAGGCTATATAAGTACAGCAAACCAACTGAGCTAACCAGTTTACAGCTCATGAGTGAGTCCATGGTAAACTTCAAAGGCTGCTCACAGAAGCCTCTTTACCTTCCCTGCCACCACTTGAGAGAGCAAGGTCTTGCCTTTCTTAACTGCCAACCCTAGAACCAAAGCACAGTTCTTCGATCCTGTTGTGTACTCTGCTACCTGGTGGAGTCATGCCACATGTGATGCTAATGCCTAACATGTAACTGAGCACTTCCCATGAGGCAGATGCCATTCTAAATACTTGATGTGTATGAATTCATTTCAATCTGCCAATATGCCTCATGAGATGGGTATTAATAATATTCTCATTTATAGATGATGAAAGTGAATTAGAAGAGTTTAAATCACTTTACTTCAAACAACCAATTAGGAGCAGAACTCGAATTTGTCTCAGGCAGTCTAATACAGAATTTGTGTTTTTAATCACAATATTATACCGATTAGCTACAGGATGAGAAATGTCAGAGTTAAAATTATTTTGAAAATAAAGTTAGTTTGGCTTCGCAAATTGCAGGTACACAGAAAAAATTGCAGGTACACAGAGTTCAGCTTTGTTGACCTCAAAGACGAGGTGTATTTCTCTTCTTGCTTGTTTCAGGACACTGAAAAGAACATGTCTATAAGCTTCTCCCCTGCTTCACTTTGTGGTGAGTCTCTGCTTTCTAGGACAGGAACATTTTCTTTCGGGTTCCTGCACTTGAATATCTCCTTCCCCTAATTTATCTTCCTGAATGGATGGTCATGGTGACATCTACAACCTGCTTCCGGTAATTTCTATTCTGGTTAGCTGAAATACAGGTATTGTTTTGTATCTTGTTTAATTTATTTTTACACAAGTTTACCTATATAACGAGGCTGCACATGTACCCCTGAACTCAAAATAAAAGTTAAAAAATTTCTTTCATTCACATTCTTTCCTCTGCAACCTTACTTCCCTATTTTTCTGTTTTCTATTAGTCATTTTCTGACATTTTGAACATTAATATTTATACTACTCACATCTATGTTTGATTTTTATAAAATGGCCTTTGTCATGCGCAACTGAAGAAGTGGGCTATTTGTTACACACCATTTACCAAGGCTTTATTTTTCTTACAATTTCTTGCTCTTGATGGGACATTTATTCATAACAGAATATGGGCCTCTTTTAAAACTTTAATATCTAAAGACTTACACTGAATTTTCTCCACATTTACACTTTCTGGAGTCCTCTGAAATTTTCCATATCCTTTGGTACTTCAGTTCCACACAGGTGAAATTTGGGGACCAAAAGAGATACCTTTTCCCATACATGAGACAAATATCTATTTTCCTATCATGTTTGCCACAGAATGAAACCTAATCTCAAGATCCCTTAGCTCTGTTCTGAGATCGCTTATAAACTTTGATGGTGTTGGAAATCCATCAGTTTTGGACTCCAAGTTTTCTACTAATGCTTCCAGACCATGGGGCCTCGTAGAAGCTTCCAGCTGATACACAGCAACAACATGCAGGAAGACAAAGGTACCTCCAATGGGACTGAGAGTAATCTTAAGGCAGTGAACAGCTAGAGATTCCAGATCATGGTGTTGGCATTGGCATCCCTGTTCTTCCCTTCAGAAGAGGATATTCTTAAAATGGGCAATTTGTAGGTAAGTATCTTGTTTGGGGTCTCTAGATGCAGAACCTGAGGCAGAGATTTGGGTACATGTGACTTTCTACAGCATGGACATTTCCTTTTGGGTTCCTGCACTTGAATATCTCCTTCCCCTAATTTATCTTCCTGAGTGAACAGCCATGGTGATGTCTATAAACTGCTTTCTCTAATTTCTTTTCTTTTCTGCTTCCCTATTTGAGGGAATACTCTTCAGGAATTACCTGTTTGGGAGTGAAGAAAGCAGGACTGGAAGGCAAAGAATCAAGCAAGGCAGTCATCCAAGTTGGCTTTTATCCATTCAGGCTCTGGAGCGTGCATGGTGCCTTGGAGAAGGGGTTGGGCTCTTAATAATTTTTTTATTTTTTTATTTTTTTTGAGACAGTCTTGCTTGTTGCCCAGGTTGGAGTGCAGTGGTGTAATCATAGCTCACTGCAGCCTTGATCTGCCCACCTCAAGCTATCCTTCCAGCTTAGCCTCTTGAGTAGGTGGTACTACAGGTGCCTACTACCATGCCTGGCTATTTTTTTTTTTTTATTTTTAGTAGAAACAAGATCTCGCTATGTTGCTTAAGCTGGTCTCGAACTTCTAAACTCAAATAATTCTCCCACCTCAGCCTCCCAAAGTGCTGGGATTCCAAGCATGAGCCATTGTGCCCTGCTGGGCTTTTAAATTTATTTATTCTTGTATCACTTATTAGTTATTTGCCACTATCTGCCTCCTCCCTTGGTCATGTAAACTTCTAGGCATCTCCTGGCCAGCTATTCTCTTTAGTCAAGTACAATTCTCTGGCAAAGGTTACTCAGGTAAGCCGTTAATGGCACCATTTGCAGCACCTGGGAGGGGCATGCCAGTTGTTAAAGAGTGTCCAGTGGATCTCATACAGAGTCTATTACAATAGGTAAGAGCACAGTGATTATTTATAGCTCAAACAAGACTGATTTCTTTTTTCCAGTATGCAGGAAATGTTCTGTGTCATGTGTTGATTGGAGTTTCATCCTACAAGTGTTCCTATTAGAGTTAGGAATGTGTTTGGCTGCAATAATAGGCAACCTAATTAATACTGGCTTCAACAAGTAATGATTTATTTTCCCCATGCAGTTCCAGATTGAACAAATGCCATGAGGGACACAGGCTCCTCGAAATTTCTCTGCCATCCTAAGCATGTTGGTGTCATCCCATTCATGGTCACCTAATGCTGCAGTACCCCAGGCCCCCTCCATGTTGCAGGCAGAAAGAAGTAAGAAAGGGAAGTGTTGGCACCGACAGGCTTCCACTTCTCCTTCACACAATGTAACTATGGTATATGGCTACTCCTGGCTGCAGGAGAGGCTGAGAAAACCAGCTTTTGGTTTTTATAGCTTCAACAGAATGGAGATAGGCATGGGATAGTGAGATTGGAAATGAAAATCGGTCTAGTTCTTCTGCAGTATCTGCTACAGAACCTTTATTTTTTAGCATTATTTTCTGGGGAGTTACTTATTGACTACTAAGGGTGTGATAGTTTCCTTTAGGCAGAACAAGACAAGCTAGGAGGCATTGGGGAGCTTGCCCGCTAGGGAGAAAAGTGTACCAATAAGTCAGCATCCATTAAATGTGACAAAGACTCTGAGAAAGGCATGGCTTTCCCATATAAGTGAGAACACAGAGGCTGGACTTGGCCATTTGGGCTGAGAGAAAGCATTGTGGATGAAGAATAGCCAGCAATTGAAGATAATTCTTACTTTGTAGCTTTAAAGAATGGATGAATGGTCAGCTAGTGAATATAATTGGATTCTGAAGTGCCTCTGTGGGGCATATAAGAGAAGCTATCTAGTATGCAGTCAGAAGAATAATGGTTAAAACTGACTCAGCCCTCACTATGCACCAAGCTCTTCATATGGGTGAACTCTCTTAACTCTCACATCACAGCTTGTAATTATTACTATCATCCCCATTTTACAGAAGCGCACACTGAAGCTTACAAAGGTTAACTAACTCATCTAAGGTCACACAACTAGAAAGTGGTGGCACCCAGATTTGAGTCCAAATATTCTGACACCAGTCTCTGCTCTTAACCACTTATTCATTCAACAAATATTTAATGAACATCTATGATGGGCCAGGCACTGTTCTGGGTGCAGGGGATACAGTGGTACAAGAAAGACATACCTTCTATCCTCGTGGAGCTTTCATTTTATTCTAAATAAAACCCCACAATATTATATAATAAGTAAATTTTATTTTAACATATATAATAAAAGAACTGATTTTTAAAAATGTGTAACTGTTTTATAGATAACATGTAGTAATAACATAATTACATATAATGATGATAGTTTGATGTTAGTAGTGATACCACTATCACTGTACCACACCGTGTCATGACAGAAACGGAACCCAAAGTAGTGGAATCAGAGTGGCGAAGAGCTTGACCTGGAGTCTGTGCAGGGATAGGTAGATGACACTGATGCAAATGGGACTACAGAGAAGAGACTTGCTAGAGCCAAGTTTCCAAAAGGGAAACCTGGCCCAACAGTGCTGGTTTTGACCTGTGCTTCATCAAGAGCAGATCAGAGGTAAGTGCACGTGATACTGCCAACGCGTGGTGGCTCCAGGGCAGTGGCCTGGCCCAGACCCAATTCCAAGGTTCTATAGTACTGACAGAACTGTGACTAAGCTCTTTTTTTCTGAAAATCTGACATGTAGTTGAAGATATGCAGTGAGGTTCTGAGTTGGCTTGAGCTATCTTTTTCTGTTTCCTTTCTACTCTCAGGGGTATGGTCAGAGACAGGAATTTATATGGTGCTGTCTTTTGAGAGGCTTTTTGTTAATTACATGAGGTTAGATCTCAATATAGATTTTAGAGACCCAAGCCTTACAGTCTCACAGAGAAGGATCATGGGTTTTACCAAACATCACAAACTTGAATTGGGAGCTTTTGTTAAATAGGGATGGGACATTTTCTTGGGATGAAGAAAATAAATAATTATTGCCCATCAGAATAAAAGAAGACAATACAAAGGCCTGTGTTCATAACTAAGGAGGAACTGAATTTATTTAAATTATATGTTGATCTTACTATTAAAATAGGAGCAAGTGGAAGAATGAAAGAAAAATAAAGGAAGACATCTGATTAATGGGGAGAAGGGAGACGTTTCTTTAGGAAAATGATTAAAGTCTTAGCACATAGTCCAGACAAATATGAAAGAGAAGTTCTTGGAGGCTAAATTCGACATATCTGAAACTGGACAGGAGAAGTACATCTACCCAGCTGCTCCTGTCTAATGAAGGGATTGCTATACAACTGCTGTATGATCAGAAAAGATAATTGATCTCAGGGAGGAGATGAGTGTGATTCTCTAGAGGGTTCCTGAAATTAGGAAAGTATTGAGGAATATCTCTATAAAATTGCAGATAGATATTCTCTAATAAGAACACATGGGTAGGCACCCCTTGAGGACCGAGACAGCTACGCACAATATTTGGACAAATGTGAATGAGGAAGCCTGAGAAGCCAGGATAGAATACTGAAGGCACTGAGTCATAAATTGGAAAATTATACAGTTATCATAGATGGGGAAGCAGGAATTGCCTGTGCCTGAGGAAACCTGCCAGGAAAATTTATGGAATTATGATCCCCCCCAAGGGAACTCACAGGGCAAACAAGATGTACTACTAGAGAGCCAGGCAAGATAAAAATAAATTGAGGTCAGTCCTGAGTTGGATATTGATCTTATGAGATGATGCCTCCTGAGTAGCTTATACAACTCAAGGAGGTGAAGATAAACAAGCTTTGTTTGGAAATTGCATACTTTGAAAACTGTTCATTCCTTGACTTGGTATCAGACACTCTGGAGAAACCCAAAAGGAAAAAATCTAGAGGAATAAGTTAGAAAGACAAATGTCTGGGCCAGAAAAGCAGTGTGAAAGCAAACAGAAGGAAAGCATCATTCCAGCAAGCAGTTTTCATACTATTCTCAATAGGGAATGATAAGGTCAATTAAGAAACAGGCCAGACTACTGAAATCTCAGCTAAGATTCCGATGGGAAAAGGACACTGAATAGTGGAGACCTTTCACACCTGCTATGGTTGGAATGTTTATCCCTTCCGAAACTCATATTGAAACTTAATCCCCAGTGTAGCAGTAAAGGCAGGGCCTTTAAGAGCTAATTGGGTCATGAGGGTTCTGCCCTCATGAATGGATTAATCCATTCATGGACTAATGAATTAATTGGTTAATAGATGAATGGGGTGTCATGGGAGTGGAACTGGTGGCTTTATGAGAAGAGGAAGAGAGACCTCAGTTAGCACACTCAGCCACCTTGTCATGGGATACGCTGCACTGCCTTGGGACTCTGCAGTAAGTACCCACCAGCAAGTAGGCCTTTGCGAGATTCAGCCCCTTGATGTTGAACTTTCCATTCTCCCAAACTGTAATAATTTTTTTCTTTATAAATTACTTAGTTTCAGGCATTATGTTGCAAGCAACAGAAAATGAACTAAGACAACACCCATGCAGAAAATAGATGGAACTGAAGGAAATGTTAAAGGTCTGGTACTTTCAAAAGCAGAAGAAAAACAGGTTTTCCATGAGCATAAAACTTAGGTATGCTCTCGCTAGGGCCCTGGACACAAGCTTCAGAGCCATTCCTGAGTGTCATCATAAAATACTTGAAGATGAAACTGGCAGAAGCCATTGTGGTGATGAGGTTGTGGAAATAAACAGGTCACCCAGTGAGAGCAAGCAGAGGCTACTTATTAAGTGTTTGCTATAGCAAGGAAGTCAGCTACCATTACTTGCATTTTACAAAAACTCAAAGGCAAGCAGGGAATGGGAAAGCTTTATAGTGAGAAACGGAGGACTTCAGATGTGCTCTGATCGGAGGCTGTTGTCATAGGGAGTCTGGAGGCAGGCTAACCAGGGTGGAGCATCATCTGTGCTTGCTTTGGGGAACAAATTGGGCTTTCTATGGTTGTTTTGAGTTGGAACCCAGGGCAAAAATATTGGGACATTAGCAGTCATTGACCAAGTCTTGATCATTCTAAACTGATTGCTGCAGAACTTGTGGGTTAGAATTCTATTGTGTATTGTCTGGCCATTCTTCAATTGTATGCTCATTTTCTCAAGGGTCAAACTGCCCCACAGAGCAGATTTTATGGACCTGCACATTTCCATAGTAGGAAATCTGTGGCATGAATTGTAAATGGATGATCACACATGCAAAACGTAGAGGTGATATCCTAATTAGGAACCCATTCTCAATGCATCACTGGGGTGCCAGGGACAAAAGGTTCAAATGAAATGGAAAAGATGAAGTTTTGAATATGCAAGAAGAAAATATAAGTCACCTCTGATAAGACCTGGTGTTTGGGAGTGTCCCCATGACTGCTCTTCAAAAAGACAGTAAGCTTATCTGGATTCTTTCTCCTCCAGACAAAAATAGTGTGAATTAATCACTTGATGTGTACTTTTGCCCATTTGACTGTAGGTTCACATGTCATGGATTTTGAACAGCTATTATAGACTGGCATCCAAGCAACACTACAACCAAGAGAAATTCTTTTCCAAGTTACCTTATGTTTAGATGACACTGAGGCTCTCACTATGCATTTTTATTACAAGGGTCAAAATTAGAGTAAATAGCGACTTCTGGTAATGTAACTATGGGTAGGATTATTTCTTTTGGGTGGAGGGTTTGTTTGTGGTTCCAACATTCTGAGATACGTGACTGATGCTGAGATTCTCTGGTACTAAATTAGTCCTTGAGATTCTTTAAAGTAAAGGTGCATAAGAAATTCAGGTGCTGAAGCCAGGTGCAGTGGTATATACTTGTGTACTTGTAGTTCCAGCTACTTGGGAGGCTGAAGCAGAGGATTGCTTGAGGCCAGGAGTTTGAGGCCAGCCTAGGCAACATAGTGAGGCCTTGTTAAAAACAAAAAAAAAAAAAACAACCAAACTTGGTTTCTGTAATAGAGCTACTCCCATTCCAGTGGGTGACAGCCCAGGATGAAGCTGTTGATGAAACCCTGTCTTGAAATGAGTGAGACCCTCTGGTTAAGATTAAGCAGAAAAATAACCTTGGGCAAGTTGGTTTGGGGATTTTAATTTCAACTTTTACCAAATAATTTTGTATGTAACTTCTTTTGGGCTTTAATTTCATTTTGAGAGTTTAGTAATGGGAAGATCTTCCAAATTTGGAACATATTATATTACTGATTATATATAACATATTATTTCATTGTTTGATCTTATAACTTCTGGTGATCTATTTTGGAGAACATGGCTAGATGCAAAATCGGAAAATTAACAGGGAGAAAACTTTTAATCTAGAAAACTGTAGGGATTTGAAAAATTAATTTACTGTCCTCCCCCATGTCAAAGCCTTTTCAGATAAAAACTAAACTGTCCCCCAGTGGTCCTACAGGCATTGTTTGATGTGGAGGAGTATTTCTGTGCAGGTGAGAGTGGAATGAATGTTAGATCACTTTAAGCATTGTTGTGGGAAAGATGGGAGAAGGGGTCAGCCTAACAGTACTTAGTCCGTAAATGTTTGTCTTGGATCTAACAGGAAATGAGAACACTATTTCCTAAAAGTCTTGGGGAACATTCTATATTGTAAATACAGAATTTGTCCCCAAATCAGTCAATCAATCATCTTAGGTGGGGATCCTCGAAAAGCAGACCCCAAAACAAAGATCTGGGTGCAAGTAGTTTATTTGTGTGATGGCTCTAGGAATCAGGTGAGGAAGTACGGAAGTGAGACAGGACAAGCAGAAAAGCCAATAAAAGAAATATTCATATAAGGGGATTGTATTGGGCAACTGCGGCTCAGGCCTGCTGGGGAACCTCTGAAAGGAGGTGTGGGACATGCCTCAGAACTGTCTAGAGTGGTAAAGATGCTGGGATCCACCCAGTCACCCACCCACTCACGTTCCTTCATTGTTGGGAGTTATACTTGGGGTCATTAGTTTCTCAGCAAACTGGCTAATCATGCCCCTGTGACCAGAGAATGCAGGGATTTGAGGTAGGAAGCCATCACTGTGTATGAGAACTCTCTTCAGAAGCTGATGGTGGCCTCCAGGGTGGGCCGAAGAAGTAGGACAAAACTGTATTAGAGCAGTGGGATTCTGGTGCAGAAATAGAAAAGTGTTTGATAGCATACAATAAAAACCCCAGAAACAAACTAGCACATGTAACAAAACTTAGCATATGATAAAGAAATATTTCAAACGTATAAGGGAAAATAGTCTATTCAATAAATGGTATTGGCACAATTTGCTATTCATTTGGGAAGAAAAATAAGCTATATTCCCATCTTACACTACAGCCAAAATAATTATGAATGAATCAATAAGCCAAATGTAAGTAAACATAAAACCCAATAAAAATCTAGAAGTACCAAAGGAAAACGTTGGTAAATGTGACTATATTAAACATAGAAACTTCTCTGTTGAAAAGGAATGATAAAGTTTAAAAAGTGAGCTGTAGATAGGGAGGAAATACCTAAAACATATAATAGAAAAGATCAACATATAAAAGAATATAAAATATAAAAACATAGAAAAGATAAAAAATACTTAAAACATATAATAGAATTAATATTCAGGATAGATAAAGAACTTTTCATCAATAAGAAGAAGATAACCCAAAGAAAAATGGGCAAGTTAATGAACAGGTAATTTATAAGATTAACAAATACAATTGTCAGATAAACATGCTTTACTTCATGGGGAATCAGGAAAATGGGGGGGAGGGAGAGAAACAGAGAGAGAATGTCCTTTCTTCCTTCTCTCCTTACTCCCTCCCTTATTTCCTCTTTCTCCCCTCCCTCCTCCCTCCTTTCCTCCCTTCCTTCCTTTGAAGTTTTTAACTTCAGAATTTCTATTTGGTTATTTTTTATACTTTTTATCTTTTTAGTGATATTCTCTGTTTGATGAGACATCATTCTCATACTTTCCTTTAGTTCTTTACTCATGGTTTTCTATAGTTCTTTGAATATATTTTAAAAAGTGGATTGCAAGTCTTTTTCTAGTAATTTCAATGTCCAGGCTTCCTCAGGGACAGTTTTTCGTGACTTTTAAAATTTCTTCCCATCATAGGATCACACTTTCTTGTCTCCTTGCTTGTCTTGTACTTTTTGTTGTTTTTGAAACTGGACATTTTAAATATTGTGTGTCAACTCTGGAAATCAGATCCCCCTCTTCTCCAGTGTTTGTAGCCATTGCTGTGGTTATGGAAGCAATTTGTTTGTTTAGTGACTTTCCTGAACTAATTTGGTAAAGTCTACATTCTTTGTTGTGTGCGGCTGCTGAAGTCTTTGCTCAGTGAACTTAGAGATAAGCTAATGATTGCATAGAGACTTCCTTCAATGCTTTGAACCAATAAATTTCCCAGCCTTTGCAGATGAACTCTGTGTGCGTATCAGGACATGCTTTCAATGCTCAAGCAGTAGCCTTTACTTCACACTTCAGCAGAACTTCAAGGTAAGCCAGAGATGTGAGTTTGGAGTGTTCTCAAGGTTTTGTTTTCTGGCTGTGTGTGCAGTCCTGGGTATGTGGACAGCCCTGAACTTATGAATGGGCTTCTAGATTTCCAGGATGTTGTCAGCGCTTTTCAAAGCTCCTTATGGACTTTGCTTTTCCTTTTAAGTTTCTTGGTCAGTTTGTTGATTGCCTATTATTGCCACCTCAGGCAGCTGTGATAGGAAACAATTGCTGCTGATTGTTTTTGCTAAATGTCCTAAGAAAAAGGTTGTTCATGCTGAGTGAGCTCCAGTCAGGTCATATAAAGACGTGCTAGTGAGAGTTTCCAGGAAACTGCCAGAGAGGTCAAATAATGACAATTCTCTGAATTGGTGGTTTTGGAGAACTTTGTGCCTGTCTGCTTCCTCCAGTGGCTGCTAGGCTTCCAGTTTTTGCTGTGATTATGGACTGTTTATTTTCAAGGCTTCTGGGTAGCTAGGAGAGGGGAATGGGAATAGGGCAAGTTAAAATATCACATAGCTTGCTGTTCTTACTGACTCAGCTCTTTTTCCTGAATAAACACTCCTTGGATTGTTATGAGCCTTTGGTTAATTTCCAGAGTTCTGAAAAAGTTGATTTTTACAATTTGCTAGTGTTGTCATTGCTTTTATGGAGAAATAGATTTTCAGAGGTCCTTATTCCACTATTGCCACTGACATTCCTCTTACAGAGCTGTTTTTCCAGTACCTGAACCTTATGGCTAAATCATTAGCCATTGCTCAAGAATCAAGGTGGATCCATTTCTTTTACCATATTTCTGTCTGGCAAAGTGAACAATCAAATGTGCTTCTTAAAGTTTTGCCCAGGAAAGGATTCTTCAATATTTTTCACACTTCAGAGTGAGTCAGCAACATTTCCTTCTGGCTCAGGCTAGAATACTGTATAGACCATCTATAAACCTGACCTAAGTTTTATTTTCTTTAGTCAAATAGTCACAGGAAACTTCCATGAGGTTGTAGTTATGAATTGAGGATAGCAGCAAGAGTGGTTACCGTGGGAGTCTAAGCCAATCTATTTGCTACAGCACCTTGGGTACCATTGTAACTGCTGGACCATGTGGCCCAAATGGCAAAACACTTTGCATTGCATACTGTACTTATTGTATAGCTTTCTCTTGATCTAGGACCCAATAAATATTGGCATCCTTATGTGTTATTTTATAAATGTATCATGCTGTATTTCACCTCTAAAATTTAAAGAGGTCCAACAATTATTGTGGCTCCTTAGTGGTGGGTTGCACAAAGTATAGAAATTTGTCTTTCACTTTAGAGGGACTATGCCACCATGTCCCAGACCCTTGCATCCCTGAGAACATCACTTAAGAGATACCTGGCTCGATGAGATTTATCTTTCATCCCCTGACATGCCTGTGTCTTACTTAGATTATTCCAGAGTAGAAAGTACTTTTTATTTTCCAGGTTCAGGCAAGACATCATCAATATGGGGACCAACGTGACACTCTAGAATGTCTGGATGGTCAAATTCCCTCAGGCTAGATAATGAGCAGGAGAGTTAATACAAACCCGAGAGTATGTACTGCTACACAGACTGCACATGTGTACCAATGCATGATCTTTTCTTAACCATTAAAAAAATTCAAATGAATGAATGAATTATTTTAAAAAGGTAACACAGGTGTATGATGCAAAATTTAAAATGTATAAAAGCATTTGCAGATGATAGTGGGTTTCTCTGCTACTCTACCCCTTCATCACTCAGTTCCCCTTTCTAGGGGTAAAACCAGTATTTTTAATTTTTTGTCTGTCTGTCCATAAACAATGCCTTAAAGAAAAGAAAAAAATATACACACAAATACATAGTTACATATGTGTATATAAACACAACTGTGTATATATACAAACAGACACATATACACATACATACATATCTTTATAATACAACACCTTGGAGGTCATTCCACACAAGTTCTGGTAGAGTTCTTTATAATGGTTGAAAAGTATCCACTTGGTGGATATGCTTTAATTTATTTAATCATTTCCCAATTGAATTAGATAATTTTCAATTTTTTTTGCCATTAAAAGCAGTGATGAAATGGGTATCTTATATATATATGTCTTTGTACACATATATGCTTTTATCTGCAGGGTAAGTTACTATAAGTTCATCCATTTTTTTTTTTTTTGAGATAGAGTCTCGGTCTGTCGCCCAGGCTGGAGTGCAGTGGCGCGATCTCAGCTCACTGCAAGCTCTGCCTTGCAGGTTCATGCCATTCTCCTGCCTCAGCCTCCCAAGTAGCTGGGACTACAGGCGTCCGCCACCATGTCCGGCTAATTTTTTGTATTTTTAGTAGAGACGGGGTTTCACCATGTTAGTCAGGATGGTCTTGATCTCCTGACCTCATGATCCGCCTGCCTCGGCCTCCCAAAGTGCTGGGATTACAGGTGTGAGTCACCACGTCCTGCCCATCCATTTATTTTTAATTTAATTTGAACTCTTTTTGAATATGTAAAGTTCTATACACACAAATGATTATATCTACAGGGTAAATTCCTAAAAGTTCATTTATTTCATATTTAATTTCAACTTATAGTGTATCTTTAAGCCTCCTTAAAATCTTTTTGTAACATTATGTGGTATAAATAAGCAAAATACAAAGAATGGGATCAGGAAAGTAAGTTCCTTATATATGTTTGATATATATATATATGACACTAGCTACTAGTTCTGTAATATTTGCTGAACTGTTTGCCCCTCTTTCCAATAAAGTTATTTTATCACAAGGTTAATAAAAATTTCAACACAGTAAATGTTTATGTTAGACCAATAAAACACATTGCTGGGTATCTTTCAGTGAGCTTTCTGGATCTATTCTCCATGTTTTCTACCTTGCTCTGTGTGAGGCTGAGAGGCTGACCCATATGGTCTATACCAGAGGTTGACAGACTTTAGTCTGTAGGTCAGATCTGATCCATGGTGTCAAATCCAGTTACATCCATTTAAGTATCATCTATGGCTGTTTTCATGCTACACTTGCAGATTTTAGTATTTGTGACAGAGACCATATGGCCTATAAGTCTAAACTATTTGTAATCTGGCCATTTACAGAAAAGGTTTGCCAGCCCCTGGTCTATATCATTGGCTCCCTTGCCCTCTAGGTTCTGGTTAGGTTTATCACTTTGGAGCATGGCAGGGGTTTGGAGGGAGAGAGAAAGGTGAGTTGGGACTTTATTCCAGTTGCCTTCCTGTGTGGTTGCCACAGGATGGCTCCATTTCTGGATTGTAAATCTCAGCTTCTTCAGAAGCCTCTCTCCAATCAGCCCTCTCTGCCTTGGGGTTCTGGTAATCTCACCCCAACCTACCCCTTCAGGCCCAGGGATATACCGTTTTGCTGTCATTGGTCTGGGGCCCTGCACTCTCCTCTGTGGTAGCTTTGCCCATAACTAAACAGCCCTTTATTGGGCTATTCTTAATTTATCTTTTAATAATACTGGGTGTTCTTGCTGGGACTCTGATACAGCAGGCTACAATTTTATGTATATATTGTCCCCTGAATTTTGTGGAAAAAAGGAAAATACTGAAAATAATTTCACAAAAACAGTAACAGTAGTTATCTGTGCATAGTGAGATATCAATGACTTTTATTATATTCTTCTTGCTTTCTGTGGAATCTGTATGATGAAGAAATACTATGTTTGTTCTAAGGATAAAGCTAAATAAATAACATAATAAAAGAAAAAAAATGACTGGACTCTTTGGCCTCTATCATTAATTGGGCCAGACCTAGCTATGTCCTAAAACTCAGTAGTAGATGTTGCTTTTCCTGGAAAGCAGAATACAGAATGGAGAGGGCACTGCCTTTAGAATCAGCAGGCTTGCTCTGTCACTCCGGGTTTGGTCATGAAAACGAGCAGAAGACCCATATATGCACACTCGTGTGTGTGCATGCTTACAAATACACATGCACAAAGCTGGAATGTTGTAGCAGCCTTTATTTCAGTTGTTGAGCCCTAACCTTGCATAATCTGATGCATGTGTGTCTGCTGCTGTGACGGTGCCCATGCTCGGTGAAACTTTCCCAGGGCAGTGCTAACACCTGCCTGGACTCCCAGGTTTTAGTTTCCCAGTTCTTGCATGCTCAGTGATTGGTCTTTAAAGCATGCCCCTCTGCCATCTGGCTGGGTCCTGTGGAACTTGCAATGTTAGCTATATGCTATTCCCGATTCAGCCCTCTCTCAAGACTCTTTGACTCTCGTCTGAGCTTAGATCACCGGCTCAGAGTCTCAGACTCCCCGACTGCCCCTCCACTCCTGTCAAGTTGCCCTTTGGGGTACTGGTGGCAATCTGTACTTGCTGATCTTGGTCAAAACCACTCCGACCTATCCTGACAGGTTTCTTTAACTTTAAATTCCCAGGAGCAGTGGTTGGGATCTGTTTTTCTTTCTCTCCGGAAGATCAAGAGTTCATGCAAATTGGTTGTGGTGACCAGCTATGAATAAAAAGAGGCCTGCATTTGTTAGGCCACAGAAAGTTCCATTGCGATCTTTTCCCAGGTCAATGATCTTCATCAAGCATTGAGCTAGAAAGAACTGAGCTGACAGGTGTTGAGGCGGTCAATGAAAACAACAAGTCAAAACCAAAGCACCAGTAAAGGCTTTAGCCACTTACTGCAAAACTGTAAAGAGGACCCGAACATGAAAGGGCTCCAGAACCCATGCCCACGCCTTGTTCCATTTTTGAATAGTGTAGGTGGGAGGGTCAGGTGGGTTGGCACAGATGTGGGGATCATCTCACTGTCATGGGGAGCTGTGAATAAAAAGCTCCTTCTGTTATGTGCATGTGAAGGCTAGGTGAAGAAGGAACGAGGGAAGGGCTATGAGTGGGATGAGTATGGAATATTGAGTCAAATGTCTTTGAGGCTCACCAGATAACGTGGTCTTAGCAGAGGTGCCTGAGAAAGGCATCAGTGGAGGTATCCCCTGATAAGGAGGCCTCAGAATGGAGATGCCTGGGCTAAGAATGTGGGTTTTTTTTGCATGGCCAGGCCTCTGAGTTCTTGACTATAAATCTCTCCAACTGTGCCCAAAGTCTGGGGAGGGTAGATTTCTCCCATGGGGCCTATCAGGTAAAACCTTTGTAATTGTCTGTGGGCAATTGGGCTTAAAAAAATCACACGTAGGATTTTGACCTGGAGCCAACTCCTCAATATCTACTTGCCCTACACTGAAAAAACTAAGAAAACACATGCAAGTGACTGCTGTCTGAGCAAAGCTCTGCTTCAAGGTGTCTTGATAATGTCTGCCTCTCTTTACTCCAGAAACAGATCTAGAGACAAGAATTCAAGGACATATAGTTTCTTTTAGAAGTGAAGGAAAACAGTGTTAGGGGAGGAGGGAAGTTGGAAATGGCAAGGCTCCAGGCTAAGTGCTTTTTCTTTGTTATCTCTTTTTTATTCCCATTCACAGTAGTGGAACCTAAAGCCTGAGAAGGTGAAATGGCTCCCTCAAGGTCCATAGAAAGGAAGTGGTGAAATTTTCTCTGATGACAAAGACCATTCTATAACTATTATACTCACTAATTTCTTCCCCAAATAGAAAATAAAAAAGAATAATCAAATGTAAAGTTAAAATAAGTACAATAGAGTTTTTTTTTCCTAATGTAATGCATTGGTTAAAAATTGATTTTCATTTCATTTTATTTTTTAAACCATATGCATTTATCCTTGTTACAGTAACTCTGGAAAGTTCATAAGCGATGACTGAGTCTCTTGAGTATGTAACCCCCTCCGGGAGAATGCATTTCACTAAAAGCATGAAGATCATAGAGAAAGAATGGTAAAAAGGACCATGTTGAGGTGAAAAAATGCTGATGATGGAGGACCAGAGACAGAAGGAAATTAAAAGAAAGTAAAAGAGAGAAATGAGGGAGAAATGAGGGCATAAGAATGTTTATGTATATCCCCACAAAAAGCAAAATGTCATGGATTTCTAGGGTATAATATAGTCTCAAAAAAGTGCGGAGTCATAGCCATCTCTAGGAATAAGGATTAGTTAGCATAAACAGAAAGCATGGATGCCCCTGGAAACCAAGTGAGGTGCCATCATGGAGATTGCAATACATGGTTTGCTTACTCTATGAGCTTTTGTTGCACGTGGATAAGAGCTTAAATTTGGACGAATGGGTGGGTTAGCTAAAATATCAACTAAGATTCATTTCAACTTTAATTCCAACAATGATTTCTTATAATTTAATATTTTCAAGAATTTGCTTAGAAGTTTCATTATTCACCCCTTCCCTCTCCCAGTTATGTTTCAATTACTCCTTCCCATGACTCTCATTTTCGAATCCCCCTCTCCCCATGTAGTTTTTGAGGGTATGGGCTGCTTCTTCCATTTAAAAACATTTTCCATTGTTTCAAATTCTGTATTATATGTATATTTTGCTTTTAATAATTTCCTATTGAGTGATTAAGGTATGGCTGCTCAGAGCCAGCTATGTTTTTTTAATTATTTGTGGAACTTTCTGATTGCATAGAAGACACATTTCTGTGAAGTGTCAAGAGGAAGAATTTAATTTAGCAAATATTTATTGAGCAGTGGCTATGTGCAAGCTGAGACGGAGGCTTCAAGTAATCTCCAACCTAGTAAATGAGATAAAATGCAGCACTAGAAAATTATTACACATAGGAAACTAGTGAAACCAAGATTCAAAACAAGCTGGAAAGGCAAAGAAAAAGCAGAACTTGAGTTTTCAAAATGATAAAGCATTGAAATAGTCATCCTCCAACATTATTCATGCTTATAACTTATGCTTAACTATTATTTTTATTTTTATAGTTTTGTCTTTTTACATTAGGGGAGCATCATAATCTTTTCAGAGATTTTAGGACATTTAAAAGTCCTTATCTGGCCATGATTATAGGACACAAGGGTACCTATAACAGCTCTCATCTTAATTGCAAAGCACCGTATAGTTCATGCAGTTTCTACACGTATCACTCATCTTAGCAGTATTCTGACAGAAGCAATGCAGATGGCATCCCTATTTCACAAATAATGAAGCTGAGTCTTTGAAAGATTAGTTGGCTTGCTCGTAGCTAAAATAGACTAAGATTTTTAAGATCAGACCTTAAGGAAAGGGCCAACTGTGGTCCAAGGGAAGGACCAACTACTCCTGAAAGGCCTCATGGTGGTAGAGGGTATGTTGGAGGCCGACTTTAGGAAACAGCCAAGGCTTCCAAAGAAAAAGAGGGTAAGAAGGGCTTGTCAGGGAGGGGTGATCACATTGGCAAAGAAAATTAGGTGGGAAGTTACAGGGCTTGTTAGAAAAAACAAATAAAGAGCAGGAACTATCAAAAGACTGTCATCAGGTCTTTTAAAATTACCCTCTAACTAGAGCCATGTTTGACCAGTTGACTTCCCTCTTGCCCTTGTTCACAAGTGTGGGTTAAGAAGGAGGAGGAGGCAGGAGTGATTGGTGGAAAGCAACCAGATTTGTTTTGTCATGGAGTGAAGAGCTATCCCCCAAAAGCAGACTCTGTGACTTTTCTCCATTCTCTTTTCATTCTAGTATCCACCCCCTACTCCCTGGCCCTGTTAGTTCAGCATCTTCCCCATGGTTTTATAATTTTCTCTGCTTCTGTATGTCTCCATTAGTGACTCTAAAAGCATTAAGAGAAAATCATACCACAGTTGAATAAAAGTGAAAGAAGTCCCTGAATCCACTGAAAGATTGTGTTCGTTTGATGGAATCTTATTGAATAAGGCAGTAAGAACAGACCCTGAATCGTATCAACTCCTTTGGCCTTTCCTAGTAAGTTAAAATCAGGTACAGCGATGATTCCTGTATATAGGTTTAGAGATAAACCAACCAAGGAAATATGCAATAGCTTCTGCTCTTCCATCTGGTTGCTTAAAATTAAGTCATCTGCCTAGATTTATCCAATGAGCTACTCATGTCATCTGCCTAGATTTATCCAATGAGCTACTCTGTGACTTTCCATTGAATCTTTGATTCAAAATCAAAGATTCAATGGAAAGTCACGGAGAAACTACAGCATATCAGAAACATTCTTCATTCAAGAACCATGCAGTCTAGTGTCCCATAAAGTCACAGCTGCCTTATAGATGCATTGGTGACAACCAGAGCTAGGGTCTGAGTCTCCCAGGGATGAGGCTTGAATGACATATGTTCTCTTAAGAGCTAGCTTTTCCATCCACTTTCCACGTCGACTAGTATATAAGGCATCTACCTTGGAGCCTATTGTCTCCCAACTCCCCGCTTGTACTCACCATCTCCATCCAAGTCTGGGGCTTGTCCTGAACTCAGGCCACTTCCCTCAGTACCTGCCTTGCCCTCATGTGTAATTCAAGAGTCAGATCCTTCCCTCATCTGCTCTGTGCTTTTGTGGATATTCTCAATGTGCCTTGTTCCTAAGTTGTGACAACCACTTGTCTGTCCATAAAACTTCACACCAAACAGTCCTAACCAACTACAGCCCTTATTAAATCATAACCACTAAGTCAAAATTTGAAATGTAGTAAAAGAATGAACTTAGTCTTCATTTTTCAAAGTCAGCTGATAAGCCAAAGGAATTCTTTTTTTAAGTCCCTGAAAGGAATCGTTAAGGAATGTGATGCTCAGCATAGTCAGGGGTCCCTGTCTTCTCTGAATCAGAATTGATGAAGCCTTTTGTGGTTTGTCTTCTCTCCTTAACTCACAAACCTCAAACTTTTGAATCACATGAGGGTGTCTTTCTAGAGGAGAATATAATTCCTTTCTTCTGTGTGACCTATAAGGATCAGACATTAATGAACAGAGCCTGATGCTGTTGAAAAGGATTCATGAAAACGAAACCAATGATAGGGGCTGGGAGCACTTCCAAGGTTTTGCTTCTCTAAAAAGCCTCACATATAGATTGCTTCGGTCAGCAAGGCTAACAAATCATTCCCAAGAATGGTTAGGGAAGACTAGAATCTGACAGCAGCTCTGGCTATGAGATTTAACTTTCCTTAAAGTCACAGGGTCAAGTAACTTAATCCTCCCTCGTGCAAAAGAAACTACTGGATGGCCCACTGAAGCTAAGATGAAACAAACAGGAAATTTACCAACTTAATTTTTTGAAAGGCTTTTTATTAATATTTGCTTGCCAAGAGAATGAAAAGCAGTGTTATTTCCTTACTCACCTATCTATAGCACGTAAGAATCAGCTGGACAAAAATGGAGCGGGGGAAGGAGCTAGAATTTTCCTGCTAGCATTAAAAGACTGTCTTCCTCTGTTGTTTCTGCATTTGCCTTTCATTCCTAAACAGTATGTTTTCCACACCACAGCCAGAGTGCTCCTTTAAAAATTTGAGTCTGATTGTGTTACACCTTTTTCTCAAAACTCTCTGGGGGTATTTCATCTCTCTCAGAGTAAAATCTAACATCCTTATAATAGCCTATAGATCCCTACCTGGACTTGTCTCTGGTTTCTCTGTTACCTGCTTCCATTTTTTACCTCCAAAAGTCTATTTCCCACTCATTAGACATACAGTGTCTTTTGAAAACATATATTAGAACATGCCACTGCTCTGCTCAAAATCTTCTAATGGCTGTCTGAACTCCCCCAGAGCAAAAGCCAAATAGGATAAATACAAAATCTTTATAGGACAAACAAGAGCTTGTTCTTCCACCCCTCTAAGAATTCTCTTTCCTCTGTGCCCTGCTTAATTTTTTTCCATAGCATGTATCACCAGCTAATACACTGCATACTTACTTATTTATCTGACTTTTTGTCTATCTTCTCATACAAACATACAAGCTGCACCAGCTAAGAGATATTTCTGATACACTGTTGTGTCTCTAGTGCTAAGAAATATACCAGGGAACTAGTAGGTACTCAATAAATATTTCAATCAATAAATATATAAATACATGTGAATGATATGTAGTCAAGTTTACCTGGCTGGTAGGTAGTTCTTTACTGGGAAACAGAAATGGCAAGGTAATATTCTCTACTCATGCTATTTGTTTTCAGTTGAGTCTTTTATTTTTAAATGTGTAATGATGTGTTCTGAAATGATCATTTTGTCTTCTTCTTGCCACTAATTCAATATCTTATTTATATTTTGTCCTTATTACATTGATTAGAACTCCCAAGAGAATGAGGTTCATTCTAAGAGAGCGAATCCTGTTTGGATTCTGATTTTAAAGGGGACGCCTCCAGTGCAGTTTCCCAACCTCAACACTGTTGACATTTTGTCATGGATAATTCTCTGCTGTGGGGGCCATTCTGTGCATTTCGGGATGTTTAGCAGCATCCTTGGCTTCTGCCTACTAGACAGCAGTGGCATCTTACCAGTTACGACCACCAAAATTGTCTCCAGTTGTTGCCATGTGTCTCCTGGGGGTAAAATCGTCCAGCTTGAGAAGTACTGCCCGAGATGTCTCAGTGGTAAGTTTGTTGTTTTTAGGCCAGATTTTCTGTGGGAGAATAATATATCTTACACTTTGTTGGAGGAAAAAATAGTACAAAGTTTTTGGAAAGCATTTTGGCACTGAGAACCAAAGGCTTAAAATAATGTTTCTCCCCTTTCACCCAATTATTTATGCTCTAACAATTTATCCTAAAAAAATAATCAAGGTGTGGACAGGGATTTATGCACAGGGATGTCTATTACTGTTTTATTTATGATTGTGAGAGAATTGAAAACAATCTAACTGTCAAATGTTAGGAGTGGCTTAAGAAATTATAATATATCATAGAATGAGATATCTTTCCCTATCAAAAATTATGCTTTTAAAAATATTTCATGGCATAGAATAAGTCATATATCAATGACTATCTATTATATATGTGTACATATATAATATGTTCATACTATTTTTTCCTCCAACAAGGAGTAAGAGTATATTATGCTCTCACAGAAAATCTGGGCTGAAAACAATAAACTTAATACTGAAACATATATAAGTATATATATATAGCTGTCCTAGGATCAACAGATATATAACATTATATAGGTTATGATCTTAATCATAACATACATGCACACGTATATGTGCACACACACATACACGCACATGGTATGATCCCAAGTTGGTGAGAAGCAAACAGACAAAATGCCAATGATGACTTTGCTAGGATTATATTCTTGTTTTCACTTCACTTGACCTGGGGAGATGAGGATCTGGGCCATCTATAGTGAAAACCATATGGTTTTTATGATGAATAAAACTCATGAAGGAGCATGGCCCCATGGACTCCATGGCCTTTTACCAAGCTGAATCTGTTTAAACATCAATCCTTATCTGTTTGCGTAAACCTCCTTGACCTTGGAATGGGAAGAAGCAATTAGGAATTATTGGCCTTGTTGGTACTTTCCTCAAAACCAACTTGTTGGAGTTGAGGCATCTTAAAAACCACAAGATAAAATCATCCTCTCTGGGAAATACATATACACAGATGTTCACATTTTTTTTCCTAACAACTTTTGCAATAACAAGATGAAGTAAAAAGTTAATTACAAATATACGCCACAAGATGTATATTTGCACATATATGGCCTTTTTCTAAGAGATTTGTACTAGTAGCACTAGTATTCAGCTGGTGAATGCTTTTTTCTTGATATTTAATTACAGAAAAGGCACTTCAGATTGGACAGAGGTTAACAATGCAGTATCTTTTTCCAGGATAACTTTGGTTTGTAGTAAGAGCCTTTGCCCATGATGTCTTTTTGACTTTTATCATGTGGGGTATAGCAAGATGCTGTTGGTTTTATTTCGTCCCCATTTATCTGTTATCTCAGTCATGCTACATAGTCACACCCATTTGGAGTTAGGCATATACCAGATAACAGGAAGAGGCCTTTCACAGTGTAACTCAAGGATGAGAAGAGAGAAAGTTTCTCATAGCATAATAATGCACAAACATTGATTGTCTTAAAAAGTAGTTTCCAAAGCACTGTTTGTGTACACCAAAACCACTGGACAACTTGTGAAATCAGATTGCTATGCTTTATGTCCAGACTTTCTGAGCATTCAGTAGGTCTGAGTTGGTGGTCAAGATTTTGCATTTCTCATTTCTCAGGTGATGCTGATGCTCCTGCCCTTGAGCAGGATGTTTCAAGACCAGTGGTTCTGAATGAAATAAAATCTTTTTTTTTTTTTTTTTTTGAGACAGAGCCTCATTCTGCTGCCCAGACTGGAGTGCAGTGGCATGATCTCAGCTCACTGCAGCCTCTGCCCTTACTGGGCTCAAGCGATTCTCCTGCCTCAGTCTCCCAAGTAGCTGGGACTACAGGTGTGTGCCACCATGCCCAGCTGATTTTTGTATTTTTAGTAGAGTGGTTGTTTTGCCATGTTGGCCAGGCTGGTCTCAAACTCCTAATCTCAAGTGATCCACTCTCCTCTGCCTCCCAAAGTGCTGGAATTACAGGCATGAACCACCGTGTCTGGCCTGAAGTAAAATCTTAATTACAAATATATGCCATAAGGTGCATGTTTGGGCATACATGGCTTTTTTCTAAGACATTTGTAATAGTTCTCATTTTGAGAACCACTGGTCTTGAATCAATGAATCAATCATTGATGGCTGCTATCCTTCATCCACTGCCCTCCCCTTTAGATCACTTGAGTGGATCAAAAATTTTCTCTGAGTCCTCAGGTGATAGAAATAAATGACTGACAACCTAAGCTGAAGACAGAGAACAAGAAGAGGTGGGATACAAGTGAGATGGTGATGGAGAAAAGGGTTTAAGAGACAGGGATCCGTGGGAAGAACAAAGAGAGAGTGTTTATGGGGCTAGATTTCTTCTTCAGCCCCAAAGAGGTAAGAGTACATGAGCTACACGAGAGTACGTTTGGATGCCAAGCTCACTCTGCCTGTGTCTGTGGGTAGGATGAGCTGAATACAAAGCACTTGGAATTGACTATTACAGATTGACTCAATTTAGGCCACAACAGGTGTTTTGAACTTGAAGGAAAATACTGGCATATTTCTCTGAATACTGGGGGGTGTCACTGTTCTCAGTAGTAGAATTCATTATGACCATTCTGATGTTGTTTATGGTAAAAGAGCTTCAGGTGAGCCTTGTTTCCTAGAAGGAAGGGAACATTATAGCCAACTTTATAATGAGTATAGGGTGAGTGTAACAGAACTTTCAAAATCAAATGATGTCACTCCCTGTTTAAACTCTTCCCTTACAGTGGTTCTGAACCCTAGCTGCCCATAAAAATTCTCTCCTGGGGCGTAAAAAAAAAAAAAAAAAAAAAAAAAAAAAAATTCCTAATGCTCTAGCCACATGCCATATCATTTCAGAATTTCTATGCTTGAGACACAAGTACATTTTTCAAAAGTTCCAGGTGATTCCAGTGCAGCCAAGGAAGACAACCACTGCCCCAGTGGTTTCCTATTGTACTAGAAGAAAATCCAGATTACATTCCAGGGGTTACCAGCCTTCATCATCTTCTTGTATCTTCATGATCATTTTATGCTTCTTCCTCACTTGCTCGTTATACTCCCTGTAAGGGAGATGGCTGCACTTTAGCCTGGAGTAGGCCAAGGCAGCCTTCCAGCACAGCATGACTCAGCAGGTTTGGAGCACAGGCTTACAACCCCACACATGATGTAACCAAGCCCTGTGAGGCACATTAGGTGATCACTCACGTGAGCTCGTGCTTGGCTTGGATGGAGCCACTATTGTCTGTAAAAGGTATAACCACCCCACTAATGCTATACATATGTCTCACCAGGCTCTCTCTCTTTATTCGAGAGAGAATAAAGCCATGTCAAAACTGCCTGTGATTCCTTGAGTGTTTTTCTAGTTACCCTTTACCTGCCCACCGACTCCCCTCAGACCTCAGTTTGGCCTAGAACCTGACACTGAACTCCTTTTAAAAATGTGTAATTTATTGTAATTATTTTGGGTACATAGTGATTGTATATATTTTCGGGGTATATGTGATATTTTGCTCCAGGCATACAATGTGTAATGATTAAATCAGGATAATTAGGGTATTATTACCCCATTTATCATTTATTTGTGTTAAGAACATTCTAATTCCACTTTTTTAGTAAATTTAAAATATACAATATATTAACTATAGTCACCCTGTTGTGTTACTGAATACAAGATCTTGTTAATTTTATCTAACTATATTTTTGTACACATTAACCATCCCCACTTTATCCTCCACTTTCTGCTATCCTTCCCAGCATCTGGTAACCATCATTCTATTTTATATATCTATGAAGTCAATATTTTTGGTTTTAGCTCCTACATATGAATGAAAAAAAATGTAAAAAGCCGGCATATTTGTCTTTCTGTGTCAGGCTTATTTCCCTTAACATTATGATTTCTAGTTTCATTCATGTTGCAAGTGATCGGATTTCACTCTTTTTTATGGCTGAATAGTATTCCATTGTGTATATGTACCACATTTTCTTTATTCATTTGTCCATTGATGGACACTTAGGTTGATTCCATATCTTGGCAATTTTGAATAGTGCTGCAATAAACATGGGAAGATACCCCTTTGAAATACTGATTTTCTTTCTTTCAGATAAATACCCAGGAGTGGGATTGCTGGACTGTACGGTAGTTATATTTTTAGATTTTTGAGGAATCTTCATACTGTTCTTTGTAGTGGTTGTACTAATTTACATTCCCACCAACATTGTACAAGGGTTCCTCTTTTTTCACATGCTTGCCAGCACTGGTCATTGGCTTACTTGGATAAAAGCCATTTTAAGTGGAATAACACCTTATCTCACAGTCATTTTGATTTGCATTTCCCTGATGGTTAGTAATGTTGAGAATTTTTTATATACCTGTTGGCCATTTGTTAATTTTATTTTGAGAAATGTCTATTCAGATCTTTTGCCCATTTTTAATTGGATTATTATTATTATTTTTATTTTCCCCATTGAGTTGTTTAAGCTCCTTATATATTCTGGTTATTAGTCCCTTGTCAGATGGGTAGTTTGCAAATATTTTATCCCACTCTGTGGATTGTCTCTTCACTTTGTTGATTATTTTCTTTGTTGTGCAGAAGCTTTTTAGCTTGATGTGATCTCATTTGTCCATGTTAGTTAGCTCTTGTTGCCTGTGCTTTTGAGGTCTCACTCAAGACCTCTTGACCTAGACTAATATCCTAGAGTGTTTCTCCAAAGTTTTCTTCTAGTAGTCTCATAGTTTCAGGTCTTAGATTTAAGTCTTTAATCCATTTTGATTTGATTTTTATATATGGCAAGAGACATACTTCCATTTTTCTGCATAGGAATATCCAGTTTTCCCAGCACAATTTATTGAAAGAATTGTCCTTTCCCCAGTGTACGTTCTTGGCTCCTTTGTTGAAAATGAGTTGACTGTAGATGTATAGACTTATTTCTGGGCTCTTGATTCTGTTCCATTTGTCTATATCTCTGTTTTTATGCCAGTAGCTTGCTGTTTTGGTGACTATAGCTCTGTAGTATAATTTGAAGTCAGCTAATGTGATTCTTCCAGTTTTGCTTTTTCTTTTTTGCTCAGGATGGCTTTGGTTTTTCTGGATCTTTTGTGATTCTCTGTAAATTTTAGGATTGTTTTCTCTATTTGAAGAATGTCATTGGTATTTTGATAGGGATTTTGCATTGAATCTGTATCTTGCTTTGGATAGTATGTACATTTTAATAATGTTGATTTATTTCAATTCATGAACATGGAATATTGTTTCATTTTTTTGTAGCCTCTTTTAATTTTTTAAGCTTTTCTACATGCTATTCTTACTGCCAGAAAGGCTGTTCTTACAGCTCTTGAGCTGGTTAGCTCTTTAGGTCTTGGCTTAATATAATCTCTATCCCAGAATATCCATATAAAATAATTTTCCCTTTGTTACTATCTCCTCTAGCATCTTTTTGTTATTGTTGTTTTTCCTGTTAACAGTATTTATCATGATTTTAAATTATATATCTACTTACGTACTTATTTATTAAATACCTATGTTTTCTACTGTATGTAAGCTCCATGAAGCCATGTTCATTGAGCTCACTACTTTAGTATCGGGGCTTAGTACACTGCCTGAACATGGAGTATGTTTATAGCTGTTTTAATGTCTTTGTAACTTCATTGTATCTTTTACTTCTTAGTCTATGTCTTCTGGCAGATTTTTTTCCTGGTTATGAATCACATTTTTCTACTTCTTCATGTCTCATAATTTTTTTATTGAATGACAAACATTGTACATTTTATTTTCTTGAATACAGGACTTTTTGTACTCTTTAAATAATGTCAGATGTTGTTATGATAATGTCTGGCAAGTGGTTAAGTTTTTTGCAGATTAGTTTGAACCTTTGGAGTATTCTTTTAAATTTCCTTTAGGGTGATTCTGAGTTTAGTTTAGGTAGAATTTTCTCAATCTCAACAGTATTTTCAATTTGGCCAGATAATTCTTTGTTTTGAGGGTCTGTGTGTGCATTGTAGATTGTGTAACAGCATCTCTGGCTTCTACATATTAGCTGCTAGTAGTAACCCTCTAGTTGTGACAGCCAAAAATATGGGCAAACATTGCCGAACCTCCATCCAGTTGAGAACCACTGCTCTAGGGTTCAGTTAACCCCATTACTAAGGCATGGTGGTCCTCTGGGTTTTCTCCTGAATCCTTGTATATTCAGTGAATTGTAGGAACTCTAATGAGTCCTGGTACTGTTGAATCTAAGGGTTACTCATCTTTTTGCTCCCCAGTTAGTGCTCTTTCCTAAAAAGTTTCTCCGTATGGCCTCGTGAGGTTTTACACTATGTAAGCCTGATGTAAGTATCCAGTCAAACTCAAAGTAATACTCTCTCTATATATTTTTTTCCTGGAATGCCTTCTCTGTGTAGGTTTCTTTTTGGGCAGTCTTCACTGAAAATTCTAGGTTTTTTCACCTCCTCAAATTCTGATATATGCCTTATCAACTCAGCAAGACTACCAGGCTCTGCTTCAGTTCTCTACCCTTGTACTGCAATTTGGAAATTGCCTCTGGGCAGAAAGATAGGTTATTCCTCATTTGTTTCCCTTCTCCCAGAGATTACAGTTCTGAACTGACTTTCGTCTAATATCTGAAAATACCTGTGTCCTACATTTTTTTTCCAGTTTTCTAGTTGTTTATTGCAGGAGGGTAATTCTGAGTTTTGTCACTTCCTCATCCTGAGTGGCATATACAAGTTTTAAATGAGTGACTGAATGAATGAGTAAAAGAATGATCAAAGGAGAAGTACATTATGATGGATGAGAGGGATTGAAAAGATCTGCACCTTGGGGTGTGACTAAGGTCAGCAGATGCAGGTAGGGAATCCTAGTCAAGAACTGAATGCCCGTGGTGAGACGTCTTTAAGCAAAAGCATCTATTCCTCTGAGAGGAAGTGGGAGCCCACTGTAGGCTTGACTATGACTTTGAGTGGTGGAAGAAGCTTCTGGATTGGACCAGAAGGGGTCTGCACTCCGGTCTTAGCTTTGCCACAGACTAACGCTTTGTGTACAAATTAGCTCCCCTTTGTGGGCCCCAGTTTCCACAAATGGCTTGCTTCAGAATAAGGGAACCAACACAAATGTCTGTGGATACCAGGTGGCCTAGATCAGTAATGGTGTGTATGTGCAGACTACAGTAAACCAGGGAATACATGCTTCCCTAAAGGGGTGGTTGCTGGGGGAACTTCGGGATCTTGAGTTACCAGATATCACAATTTTCAAGAGAAGATCAAAATCTAGATTTTTGTGCTAAATTTTCTGATATTAATTGATAACTAATACAACTTAGAGCTAAGCACATCACATCTTTGGGTAAAATTTACTCTGAAGGCTGCCGGGTATAGCCAGTTATTCTTTTCTACAATGTCCACCTCTTTTATTAAAAGTACTCAGTATATGGTGATATTTCTTTTAGACCTTTTTTATTTGTTTGTTTTTAATATATGTCTCCTTCTCTTGACTATGAGGTCTATGGGAGTGGAACTGTGCTTCTTTCATTAACTTCTGTATCTCTAATGCTTGGTGTGTACTAGACACCTGAAATGAAATTCTAATACTAAGTACTTGAAATTAGCACAGACTTCCCAAGTTAAGGGCATAATCCCTACAAGACTGCTTTCACTTCAACATCAGCCACAATTTGGGGGCTCCCTGGCCACCATGTTTCTGAACAGCTAGTTACAAATTTGGGGATTCCTACTATTTCCTCATGTTTGATAATTTGCTAGAATGACTAACAGAATTCAGGAAAGTGCTACACTTACAATTATAGTTTTATTATGAAGGATACAAATCAGGACCATCTAAAAGAAGAGACCCATAGAGCAAGATCTGGAAGAATCCCAGAGATGGAGTTTGCATGTCATCTCCCTGTCAGATCAGAATCTGTTACCATCACAACCTGTTGATGTGTTTAGCAACCAGGAACACTTACCTAAGCATTGGTGTCTGGAGTTTTTATTGGAGTTTCATTACACAAGCATGACTGAATTGTTGGCTATGGGGTTGAACTCAATCCTAGACCCTGTCTCCTCCATGGAGGTTGGGCTGATATCATATAGGTCAAAGCTGCAAGTTGCTAATCACACGGTTGGTCCTTCTGGTATAGTCAGTCCCTTTCCTGAAACCACTTAGGGGCCTACCGTATGTCACCTTGTTACACAAACTCAGGGGCAGTTCCAAGATCCCACCACAAATAACAAACATACCCTATCACTCAAGGAATTGCAAGGGTTTAGAAGCTCCCTCCCAGATACCCAGGACAAAGACCAGACAAATTATTGTACAGCAGCCCTCAATAAATATTGAATAATTATGAATATAAATATTGAGTGAATAAACAAAAGGGATACAGTGGAACTCCTGTGATTTTTTTCTTGCTCTGACATGATGATGCACTTGATGATAATAATAACAACTACAACAATAATAGCTAACCTTTATGTTCTAATGCCTTGGTAACCATTAGGACTGTTAAAATATATGGTAGTTTTTCTACCCTTTCTGGGACGTGATAGGATTCTATTTCTCTACTTCTCTCTAAAAGTAGGCATAGCTATGTGACTTGCTTTGGCCAACAAAATGTTAGTAAGTGAAACTGGTACAGGATACTTCTGGGTGGAATCTTTGAAAACCATCTGACTTTTGCCATATTCTTTTCTCGTTATCTAAGCATGTATTGAGAAGCTAATGATCCAATTTGGACATATAGGATAAAAGGAGATAGACTTTCATTGGGTGAATTCATTGAGATTTGGGGGTTTATTACTACAGCATAACAGAATACATTTTAGCTAGCCTAAATGCTCTACATCCATTATTAAACTATTGTTATAATTTAATGCTTCCTAGAACCTGTGAGATATTCAGTATTAGCAGTCTCATTATTATATGTGAGAAAACTGAAGCATAAAGGAGTTATGTAACCTGTCCAAATTCACATCATTGGTAAGTGGCAGGGCTAAGCCAAGGATTCAAATCCAACAAGTTGTCTCCAAATCTAAGTGCTAAAGAGTACAACTCAACAAGGGTGAGGCAATGGGAGAAAGGTACTTAAAATTTGGTGGTGATGGTGGGTGGTACCTTGAGGAGCAGCACTGTGTGGGATGAATTTTTTACACTCTGCTGCTGTGTTTGGTTTAAGTTGCTTTGTCCTTTCAGTTACAGGCTTAGAGGAGGAGAGAGTCTAGAAGTGTCTCTGGATGTGCTTTTGACATTCTGTATTTCACGCCCATGAAATAGTGGAGATTCTTAATTGTTGGTTGCTTTTTCAGAACAAATACAGAAGTTATATTCAAAAGGATTTCTTCCTGCCACATGGAAAGTTTTTGATGCTGCCTTGGCATTTGAGGAAATAAGCATCCAAGCGAATAAATAACTGTTGCGTGTGATTGGGCAGAATTTAAATGGCAACAAGGAAGGACCGAGGGACAAAGGAATATCTATTTGGGTTTCTCCTGGCCCTTGTAATCCTTTGAATACTTAATTGGATTTTCTTTCAAACATCTTTCATTGTCTTCTGCAGTTTAAATGGGAAGGAAACTCATCCTATATATTCATGAGTTATAAACAGTCACGCTTTGGTTTCAGTAAAGGGCCTGGAGAAGAGCTGAGGAAGTTATCTTGGGAGGCTGTGAGAGACAGAAAGTGTGAACAGGTTGTCCCAGCAGCTTGCCTGTCTCTCAGGCCTCAGGGACATCCCTTCTCTGGGCCCTCCAGGCTCTAAGGTCTGTACCACTCATCCTGCACCAAACGCGTACTGGCTGCTTGTGTTTGCTGGTTTCTCAGTCCTGTATCTCTCTCCAAGGCTACTCTGCAGTCTCAGAAGGACATGATCTATATTTGACACAATCTCTGATGCACGGCTATGTACATAGAAAATAGTAGCTATTTGTTAATTGTGATTGACCAGGAAATGAGGATATATTGGGAAGAAGGTTTGGAAATACTTTATGCAGCTCTGTGATGTATTTGGAGAGATTTTTCTGTAGGAAAGGATTGTTAGCTGTCAATACTCCAAAATAAAAGCCTGTTGATGTAGCAAAGCTAAGTTTATTAGGCTTTCTACAATTAAGGAGAACACTACCCTGACAGTGTTAGTAATAGCTCAGAAGGGGATAGTCGGGGAGGATACTTACTGGGTTTAGGACCTGGGCTGGAAAATTTTAAGGTGAGTCTTTCGAGGCAGAAAACTAACTGGAATCAGGCAGAGTTTATGACATAATATTTTATGTAATATAGAGGTGAAGGTTTTGGGGTGTGTATATTGGTGAGGCAGCTATTGGTGTCTGAAAGTAAACTGTTTTATTATTTTATGGTCTTATCTTCTAAGTGCAAGTATTTCCTGGATCAGGTAGCTAAATTATTTTTGCCTGATTCCAGTATTGTTTAGCCCGGAGGGAAAAGAAGTATGCTTGTATATAAATACTCTCAATTAAGTTGATAAGAAAATAGAAGGAATGTTTTGTCCCGTAATTGTTTAGCACAAGGACAGAGAGGTTTGTTGGTTTCAGTTCTCAGGATTGACAAATAACCTGGCAGGTCTTTTGGAGACTATATTTATGGCTCCAGCCATTAGCAAATATCTTTTCTCCAAACCTCCTCACACTTTGGATCTGTACCATTCTGTACTAATCATGAAAGTCTGACATGAATTATTCTGAATTATTTCAATCTGCTGGAGCTCAACTAAGGTGATAATAGAATCCTCTGATAGAGAAGACTTCGTTTCTCTGCTTTTTAAAGTCACTAAACTTTTCACAACCTAAATGAATCAAGTATCTTTCAATGGGTGCAGTGGTCTGTTAATTTTGTTTCAGGTCAATGAGAAATAATTTATTTTTTTTGAGACCAAGTCTCTCTCTGTCACCCAGGAGGCTGGGGTGCAGTGGCACCTGGCTAATTTTTAAAATTTTTTTGTTGAGATGGCCTAGGTTGCCCAGGCTGGTCAGTAGTCTTTAGCCTCAAGCAATCCTCCCTCCTTAGCCTCTTACAGTGTTGAGATTACAAGCATGAGCCACTGTGCCTAGCCCAATCAGAAATAATTTTATGTTTGCATTTGCTGTAGTCCTTTTCAAAAGGAGGTGACCCTGCAATGGTCTACAAATATTTTTACCAAAATGGGGATGCATTCCCAAAAAAAGTAGTAAATGTTATTGTTCTCTACAGTTGAGTAAAACATTCTCTGCTTCCTACATGCAGAGAAGCAAAGACCTCTTGTTTAGAGAGTACAGTGAGTGTAACGAATTATTTTACTTAGTTGGAGCATTGCATTCTAGTCCAAAGATGGCATGGAAGACAGAGTTAAAAATAATTTGTTTATTAAATGTTAATAATTGCATGCACCAGTGATTTGTGAAATACAGGCAAAGTAGAATTAAACAATAAGGAAACGTACCTGTGCCCTTAGAAAAATAAATTGTACACTCAGCATCTGGAAGGTAAATGACATGTTTTCCTCCTTAGATGCAAATAACAGTTAATGGTGACAAGGGCATAGTAATCTTTATGTGATTTCCCCTCTGGAAATATGTCTTGAAAATAATGAAGCTATTTTCAGTTCAAAAAATGAGTTTAAAAAGATTAAGTTAAACGGCTATCAAAAACAAAGCAAAACAGAACAGAACAAAACAAAACAACTTCAGAGATAATTAGTTTATTTATTGCTCTTTGAAAAAGCAGCCCCTTGTTCCCTCTCTATTAGTTCTTGAGTTTTCTTAGGAATATCATTTTCTCTGCATAATAAATAAAATAATAACCGTCATTATGATGTCATTTGTTGAGTAACTACAATATGATAGCCACAGTGCTAGATTCTTCATTGCATTACCTCAATCAACCCTCCCAGCAACTCAATGAGATAGGTATTCTTCTCTCATTTCATAGATGGTATATTTGAAGGTCAAAGAGATAATATTATCTGCATCTCACATTCTTGCTCTTAAAGACTCGTGAGTCATTGAATGTTAGATGCAGAATGAAACTTAGAAATCATCCATTTCGGCCCCTTGGTTGTTAGATAAGAAAACTGGGGCAGAGAAAGGAAGTGATGTGAAGTAGAAGCTTACTGTGGATTGCACATTGTGGAGGACATTGCAGTTGGATCTTCACATCCATTCCAAGCCAACATTGGTAATTCCTTCACCTTCGCCCATTGATAATACAGGAATGGACAGTTGATTATGGAAGTGTGAGGGGATGTGTGTTAGACGGCTTCCTGGAGCAATTCCATAATTTCACCGATCCTTAACAAGTTACAAGGAAAGAAGACAGCCATCTTTCTGTTAATCCAAAGAGGATGCCAACCTGAAGAATGACTGAGTGGAGAGAGGAAAAGCATTTGCATTCTTGATGACATTGCTGGACCTCTGATTTAACTAACTTTGAAGCTCATCTGACCGCTGGCCTGTATAGTTTTATTGAAGTTCAATATGGTTACATAGTTATGATTAGCTATAATAAAGTTACATGGTTATCATAAGTATATAGTTATATATAGTTATAACAAATTTTTTCATTATATAATTCAGTTGAAATTGGGGTTTCCACTTGCTGTGAAAAGGATAAAATGATTTATTTAAGTTGCCTTTATCTGTCTCCTCTCTCTCTCTATCTGGGTGTGTATATACATGCACATTTAATGTAATGAACTCAATTAGGAGAAAAGCAAATTATATGCAAGTATGTAACAAAAGTATAAAACTGAGAACATGATATATAGATACAGAATAAAATACACCTAAACTCAGAGAACAATGAGTAGATTTAGATACAGTTCAATATATCTACATGCTATCTAGATTGGGGAAGATGGTTTATTGAAAATGAATTTTGAACAGAATCATGAAAATGGGAATGGATGAGTATCAATAGAGTTTTAAAATAAAAAGCTAAGCTTCTAGGGCCATAATATTTTATTTTCATTTCCTGACAGAGAAACATACCCGGGTGGTGGCATAATGATTTTTATAACTTGACTAGACTAAATGAATAACATAAGTATGGATACTTGTGTATCTGCAATCAAGACATTTTTGAGATATTTAGCCTTGGCCCAGTCATTTATATTTGGAAGTCTGAGAAATGTAGAGAAATTATATTCATTTGCTTTTTTCTCCTTCCCAAAATATGGTCACTTCACAACAAAATAGAGGCTTTGTTTGAGTTTTGTCTGAAAAGTTGAACTTTTCTGAAGTATTTGCCCCCCTTTCACCTTCTTCCCAAGAGGTCAGAAGTTTCCAGAGAGAGCAAATATCTTTACTTCCACCTGGTTGAAAATCCAAGAGCAAATGTGGTCCGGGCCCTGAGTTTACTCTTTTGTGGGCCACTTGGCAATGTTCTCTTGCAGAGCTCAGTCTGGCTTTTCATTTCACCATGGCCTTGGGAACGAAGGGGATTTTGGTAGACTGTATGACTGTGTGAAAACATCCAGCGCCTCTGTCTCAGGCAGAAGCATACATTCCCAGTCAGTTGTAATCAGGCATGCCACGTGATTTGCTCTGGCTGGTGGCAGGTGAGTGGACGTGATGTGTGTCACTCTGGGCAGAAGCTTTAAGAACAGTGTGTGAGTTGCCACGTTCCCATTATCTTGCCTCTATGATAGTGGAAATGGGAGTTGTGGGTTACTAAGTAATTGCAATGAGCAAAACCCTGGACAGCCTGCGTTGTACATGTTCTTATGTGTGAAAAAGAAACTCCATTATTTAAAACCAGGAAGATTTGACATTGTTTGTTACCACACCATAATCTAGCAAATCCTGACTGATACAGTGATAAGCAAGGATGTGGAGTTAGGGACCATGGCAATTATCCCTCACTGGAAATAAGCAAACTACAGATGGCATTCTCTAGAGATGATCAATTTTTTAGATCCTGTTTTTAATTTTGTAAAGAAAGATAAAAGAGAAGGTGTACAAATATTAGAGGCCTGAGAAAAAAACTAAAAAATGCATAGAAATTTTTCAGTCATATTAAGTTATAGTTTATGTACAAATTGGTGCATGGGTTTTGAAATTTCAACATGAATGATTATTATTCTCTTGCTGACTATCTTATTAAAGTTTTGGCTACGATTATAGTGCTTATTATTTGCAAAACTAATACACATTGTTTATTAAAGTGTTATAGCCATCCACAACTTGCAGTAGTTAAAAGATGTGTGTGTGGGTATTTACGGTTGTCTGCTTCCCTCTCATCCTGCTCCCCATCTCTCAATCTCCTCCCAGCTCCCATCTACGGAGGAAAGTCTTTGCTGCTTAGCTGGCTTTGTACCTCTGTTGTGTTCAGGGAGAATGCTGGAAAGGAGAGAGTGGAATTTGAAAGCAGGTCAAATTACTTAAGTAGTAAAGGATGAGTCTGGGAGGGGTAGCCTGGGAAGATGAGAAAAACCATCAGGTGTGTGGGGAGTGGGGTGAGAAAGAGGGAAGGGAAAAGAAAGGGAAGCCAGGATGCTGTCATGAGGAGCGTTGGGAGAGATGAATAACAATCACTTGTTGGAAGGTCTGCTGTGTTGTGTTTCTCAAGAGACATTTCAAAATTCAGTTTTCTAGTTCCAAAAAGAATATCCTGTTGGTATTTTTATTCTTCTCACATTACATATATAGATTACTTTTGCGAGAATTGATAGCCTTCCCATACAAGGATGGAATATGCATATTAATTTCTTCAAATTTTCTTTTCCATATTTACCTCAGGTTAAGTTATCTTCATACACCTTGTATATCTTGTTAATTTGAATCAATTCTATTTAAATTTATTTCTAGATATTTTATACTTTTGTTGCTCTTGTCAAGGATATCTTTTCCTCTATGATATTTTCTAACAGCTTACCATTTATTTTGTAGGAATACTGTCTATTTTTTGTTTTATTATTATACACCCAACTGCCTTACCTGTTTTTCATTGTTTGAAATTCTAGTTGATTCTCTTAGGCGTTACAGGTATACAATCATATTAACTGTAGATAGTGGTAATGTTATTTCCTCCTTCCTATTTTTGTATACTTTTAATTTTATTCTCCTACATAATTGCATTGGCTAGTACTTCCATAACAATCTTAAAATAATATGGTGTCAGTGGATGTCACTGACTTCCTTCCTGACTTTACTGATGATATTTGCAGTGTTTCTCTGATGATTCTATTTGGGTTGAGATGCATGCTTGTGCATAGCCATGCTGCTCTCTGTCTCTGTTGATAAAGACGTATTTATCTATTTCTATCAAAATAAGTGTAGCCAACCTGTCCCTTTTGCCTGGGCCTTTCCCAGTTTTAGCATTGAAAGTCTTGTTCCTGGGAAACTTCTCAGTCCCACAGAAATTGAGAAAACTGGTTATATGCACTAAAATCAAGAATGGATATTAATTTTATCTGATCATTTTTCAGCATCTCTGTAGATACCTTATAATGTTTCCATTTGTGTGATTGAATGATTAGTTATATTCATATGTTCTATAATATCGAGCCATATTTTTTCTCTTGGCATAAACTCCAATTAATCATGTTATGTTAGTTCTCTAGCTAACTGGTTGCTGGACTCTACTTGCTAGCATTTTTAAGTTATGTATTTTTTGTGAACATTCACAAGTGAGATCAGTCTGTAGTTTTCTTTTTTATCTGTTATCTTTGTTGGATTTGGGTATCAGTGTTGTGGTGACTTCATAAAAATAATTTTGAATCTTTCTTTTTCTCTGTTCTGCAACAATTTTAAATAGCATCAGCTTTGCTATTCCTTATAGTTTTGGTAGGTTTTCCCTGTGAAACCATCTGGACTTGGTGTTTCTGTGATAAGTAGCTATTTGATGATTTTTTTCTAGTTTTTTTTTTTGTTTGTTTGTTTGACAGTAATTGGCTTGTTTAAATTGCCTGTATCTTGGGGTTCAATTTTGGTAATTTATGTCTTCTTGGACAATTCTACATTCAGGTTTTCCAAATTATTGGACTCTAAGTGATAAAAATAGTCTCTCTTAGGATTCTTTTAATATACTCTATATTTGTACATTTTCACATTTTAATTTTTAATTTTTTATGCTTCACACCTTTAGTCCTTACTTTAGCTTAGGATTTTCTATTTTGTTGGATGTGTTTTTCCCTGTCAAAGAACATATGTCTGTCTGTCTTCTCTTTCTCTTATCTATATGTCTTTTTATGTAGTTTTACTGTTTTTTAATTTTATAATTAATTGATTTCTGGCTTTATTTATTATTTTCTTCTGCTTTAATATTATTTATTATTTTTTTCTGCTTTATAACTCCTTGAGAATGTATATGTAATTCATCTCTCTTCATCTTTTCTTATTTATAATGTATGCTGAAGATTATGAATTTTTCTCTGAGAACTCTTTAGCTTCAGCCCATAGATTCTGACATGGTGTTTTAAAGCCTTTGTCATTCATTTTTGGTCCAATTGCATTGTAATCAGAGAATTATGTGTATTACCCACATGATTTCCACTTGTGGATATTTGGCCCATCACCTCTGTCATTATGTAAAATCCAGGGAAGTCCCCCTGCCAGCTCACAAAACCCATCGGGATCCAAAGACAGAATTGTTAATTTCACCCCTCAGGATTTATCACTTATTTTGCGCTTTTCCCATCTTCCAGAACTCTGTTAAATTTTCTCTGCATTTGGCAACTCTTCCTCGTATATTGTGGCTCAGCTACACAGATGTCCCTAGTTCTGTCAAAAGTGGAGTTTGTGTCCTGTGTCCTGTCTCTCCTTCTCCTTGTTGCTTTGAGGCATTTCCAAAAGCAAAGGGTACCAGAAACTTCTTTACTCTGCCATTTTATAACAGGCAGTCTTGGGCATGATGTAATTCTAGATTGTCATGCAAAAGATTTTGGGAAGCCAACTATTCTACACTCATGCCTCCTGGCATTTCATCAAACCGATACTTGGGTGTTTCTGCCAAGCCTGGTAGGAAGGACTCTCAGTGTGTTCATTTCCAGTGCACTCAAATCAGATTCAATGAGCTCAGTTGCTTCTTCCCAACTGGTTGTTCTCCATTCCTCTCCTTACGTTTCTCCTCAGTCCTTTTTCTGTCTCACTTGTTACAGGACCAGCCCATGTTCCTAGTATCATAATTTTGAGTTTTTCGCATTTCAGCTACAAATGTTCTTTGAAGCTGATCTGCTTCTGCAAAATTATAACTGCTCTTTCAGTAAAAGGACCATTTCTTTCTTTTAAATTTCAAATCATCTGGTGTCTAGTCAGTAAGTTCAGTTCATGACCAACAGTAAAGAGACCATTATCTTGCTGGAAAACATCCTTCTGGAAACTCTCCCTTTGGTACATCTAATAGCCTCTGTCCTTACTCCCTTCCTATCTCCTCACCGTTGTGACATCTCTGTCCACCCCTTGCATATCGATGCTCTATAGTCCTCTGTCATCAGTTCTTTCCTTTGGCTCTGAGTTCTCCCTGGTGGTCCCATCCTTGTACATGGCAAGAATGAGCACCTGAGTTGTGAGGATGCCCATGTCTGTGATTCTCTGCTCATACCTCGGTTGGTACTCAGCCAGGCCAGGCCCCTGCTCCCCTGCTTTCCTATGGATTGGCTCTGGAGTTGTTAAGGATGGACCTGGATAAAGCTGCTGTTGTGGGAGGGGCACCACTTGCCATGTAGTCACCCAAGACTGAAACTTGATGTTGCCCTCAACGCCACCCTTCCTCTTACCCTGCATGTCACCAGTCTCAAATTCCATAAACTCTGCCTTTTGAACTCCTCTCCATTCTTCTCCCTCCTCCCTACTTCTGTCACTATCAAATCCAGACCAAACTCATCATTCTTTCCCTGGACACTTAAAATAACCCTTGAATTCCTCTTCCTGCCTACAGTCTTTGCCTGCCCCCAACTCCATCTTCCACCCAATGTCAGAATTATCTTTCAGAAATGGTCTCATGCCCCCACTGCCACCCCCTCTTCAGTAGAACAAAGACCAGCCCGGCTGAGGGATGCCGTGCCCAGCGCCCATTATTAGACAATAACCAAGACATCTCCGCCTTGACTACTAAACTCCTGGAAATGAGGCGCAGCTCCAGGGAGAAGAGAGCGGAACAAACCCCAGGTTGTGTATGTTTCTGTCACTGGGACAGAATGAAGGCTAGAAATAGAATAGACTTGAGTTACAAAACAATAAATCATAATTCAAATACACTTGAGATGTGAACAGCTGCACTAATTGTTTTTATATCTTTGTCTTTACTCGATAGGGAGCCCTGGGGGTTCCGGTCTAACTCCTGTACATGACTTTTGGGTGCACAGTAGGTGCTTTAATATGCACTTGTAGAATTGTTGATGTGCATCTAATACCTCACTGCTCAAGTGCTCCTAATCTGAGTCCGTAAGAGAATCCGTGAGAAACTCGTTCTTTCTCTTTAGACAGGGATAATTAAGTTAGTGCTAATATAGTCAGCTAGGAAAAGGGGTTTGCAAGGGAGGGAAGAAGGGAAAAAAGGAGAGAGAGAGAGCACACCAGTGAGCCCTGGGCTTCTCTGAGGGTAAGAATTACAGATTATTATTCAAGTACCTAGACAGGAGCACAAACTGGACACTTTTCAGTGGATTGGCTCTGGAGTTGGCAGGGATAAACCTGGATATAAAGCTGAGAAGGACTCACTCAAACTGTTTATTTCTCCTCATTGTGTGGGAAGGAAATTATCCTTAGCTGAGCATGTAACTGAACTGGAGCATGCATCCCTGGCTAATACTAATTTAATGGGGTGGGCCTGAGATGGCCTTGCCAGCTACCAGTGAGCTGCCCCTTGGCTCTGGCAGCCACTCTCCTGTCTAGTCAAACCAGTGGCAGCCTGGGGATCCCAGCTGTCCTCCGTACCTCACACACTGCTGCTCCCCGTAGGTCATGAGCAGGGAGGTGGAGGGCAGCTATGACTCCTTCATTCACCGAGAATTTTCCTCAGTGGCTTCTGGGCTTCCTGGGGAGTCAGAGCTTTTTGCTCATAATCCAGAGACGAATGAGGAAAGCTGTCTTACTTTCCATATTCTATTTTTTTTTTTTGTCTTTATAAACTGGCCAATTTGTTTAAAAGCTGTCACCTCCCCAAACCTTAAAGTGGCATCACTTGCATTTTCAATTTCTTGCTTTTCAATAGGCCTTTTATTTACTACATAAAAGATTTGCAACATATATAGAATGCTTTTCTTTTTGAGATGGAGTCTCGCTCTGTCGCCCAGGCTGGAGTGCAGTGGCATGATCTCTGCTCACTGCAACCTCTGCCTCCTGGGTTCAAGCGATTCTCCTGCCTCAGCCTCCTGAGTAGCTGGGACTATAGGCACATGTCACCACGCCCAGCTAATTTTCATATTTTTAGTAGAGATGGGGTTTCACCATGTTGGTCAGGCTGGTCTCGAACTCCTGACCTCATGATCTGCCCACCTCGGCCTCCCAAAGTGCTGGGATTACAGGTGTGAGCCACCACGTCCGACTAGAAAGCATTTTTGAAATATCAGGTTCCAGGCTGTGAGCAATGACCATAAACTTGCATTTCACTGAGGCAAGTTGCCAGAACTCTTTCCCCACGACAGTTTAACCAGCAAGTTACCTAATTACTCAATGACAACATAGGTTTGCGGCAGGCAAAGTTCCACAGATAACTGAGGAAATGTGATAATTATCATGCTGTGGAAGTTCTTGCCATTTTTCATACACCACTATGGGAATCAGAATACCCAGCCTCTCTCCTCTTGCAGGCGACACTGCTGCTGCCCTGCTCAGATCCGCTTTACCAGACTAGTTGTTCAGAATTGGCAGCTGATGGCTGACAGCTGCTTCCTGTTCAGGAGAATTGCCATCAAAAGGAGCCACTTCAACTTGGGGGTTATGCTTCCCCCATCCATCCTGCATCCCATGGTGACTGAGACAGAGGTACAACAGAGCAGACCCCTAGCCTCAGCAAGGACCAACTCCATGGTGCACTTCTTGCTCCAGAGCTCCCTATGAGGTCAGGCCGAAGCAGGCTCTAGCTGAGATCCCAGTCTTGCCTAGCTCCTTCCCTGTACCTCATCCTTCTTCATCATTCCCTTTCTTCTGAGAGCTCCCTCTCCATAAACCATGCACAGCTAAACCTCTGTCTCAGACTCTGCCTTTCAGAAACCTGACCCAAGACACCACTCACCTACTTCCCACAAGCAATTGTTTGCTTCCCACAAGACGAGAAACAGTGTCCCAAAGATTAACGTGGAAGCGTAAACTTACCAAAAAGGAAGGAACAAAAGAAATAATGATGAGTTGGGGCAACACTTCATTTTCTCTCCTCCTCTTCCATTTGATTTATTTCAATTGCAATGTATTTGTTTTGGAGCAATCAGTCCCTCACTGTTGGACACGTTGGTTATTTTCAATCTTTGGCCATTACAAATAATGCTGCAGCGAATACTCTCAAACATAAACTTTCAGTTGCATCTCAACTCTGATTTATTTTTGGGTAAGTTTGAACAAGGGTTATTACCAAGACGTGAAAGATATAGGTTGTTTCCGAACTCTTGATACACATCATCAAGTTTTTTCAGAAAGTGGGAGGTAACAACCCACTCTTATTTGTCTCTCATGAAGATAGCCCATTTCACAATTCTGCTTTCACTGAGTATTAGTTTTTAGAAGAGTTTGCCATTTTTAGAGAAAGATGGTTTCTAGTTTTAATATGGTTTTCTTTAATTACTTATGAATATTTTTCTTATGGTTATTAGAACTTTAATTACTTTCCATGTTGATTATCTGTACATGGCGTTACTCATTGTTCTGAAGAACCTTTTCTCTTCTATCTGTCCTTAATGGTAATAGCTCCATTTACTACATTCTGGTAATGTACTGGACATGGATTTAAGTGCTTTACATCTTTTGCTTTATATAATTTTTATTATGTAATTATAAAAATAATAAAGTATAATCATCATTTTATGTAATTTTCTTGTATTTTGTGTAATTGTCATCTGATCAGTACTAGTTCATATGGCTCCTTCATATAAATGAGAAAATGTGTCTACCACCTCAGGTAGGAAACTGCAGTTCTGCTTCAAGGCCTATGGCTTGGTGCGTGGAAAGTGAGTTGAATTTCGGCTCCTACTTGCTTCCTCAGCTGTGCTCCTTTGTGTAGTGTACAACCTCTGCACCTGTAGAGGATGTTCTTGATTCTCACAATGACCCTGTAAAATGGGTATTATTTTCTCCATCGTGAGATGAAGAAATTGAGGCTCAGGCAGTTTTTATTTTTATTTATTTTTAAACTTGTTATTTTAATTTTTGTGGGTATCTAATAGCTGTATATATCTAGAGGGTACATGAGATGTTTTGATGTAGGCATGCAGTACATAATAATCATGTAAAATGGGGTATCATGCCCTCAAGTATTTATCCTTTGTGTTACAAACAATCCAACTATACTATTTAGTTATTTTTAAATGCACAAATAAATTGTTATTGACTGTAGTGATGCTGTTGTACTGTAAAATCTAGGTCTTATTCATTCTTTCTATTTTTTTGGACCCATTAACCATCCCCACCTTCCCACCCTTCCCCCTTCCCAGCCTCTGGTAACCATCCTTCTACTCTCTATCTCTATAAGTTCAATTGCTTTCATTTTTAGATCCCATGAATAGGTGAGAACATGTGATGTTTGTCTCCCTGTGCCTGGTTTATTTCATTTAGCATAATGACCTCCAGTTCCATCCATGTGGTTGTAAATGACAGGATCTCATTCTTTCTTATGGCTGAATAGTACTCCATTGTTTATAAATATCACATTTTCTTTTTTTTTTTTTTTTTTTGAGACGGAGTCTCGCTCTGTCACCCAGGCTGGAGTGCAGTGGCCGGATCTCAGCTCACTGCAAGCTCCGCCTCCCGGGTTCACGCCATTCTCCTGCCTCAGCCTCCGGAGTAGCTGGGACTACAGGCGCCCGCCATTCTCGCCCGGCTAGTTTTTTGTATTTTTTAGTAGAGACGGGGTTTCACCATGTTAGCCAGGATGGTCTTGATCTCCTGACCTCGTGATCCGCCCGTCTCGGCCTCCCAAAGTGCTGGGATTACAGGCTTGAGCCACCGCGCCCGGCCACATTTTCTTTATCCATTCATCTGTTGAGAGACATTTAAGTTTTTTCCAAATTTTGGCTATTGTGAACAGTGTTGCAACAAACGAGGGAGTGCAGATATCTCTTTGATATACTAATTTTCTTTCTTTAGGGTACTTACCCAGCAGTAAGATTGCTGGATGATATGGTAGCTCTATTTTTAGTTTTTTGAGTAACCTCCAGACTGTTCTTCATCATGATTGTACCAATTTACATTCTCACCAACAGTGTACAAGGGTTTTATTTTCTTCACATCCTCTCCAACACTTCTTATTGCCTGTCTTTTGGATATAAGCCATTTTAACTGGAGTGAGATGATATCTTACTGTAGTTTTGATTTGCATTTCTCTGATGATCAGTGATGTTGAGTGCCTTTTCATATGCCTATTTGCTATTCGTAGGTCTTCTTTTGAGAAATGTCTATTCGATTTTTTGCTCATTTTAAAATTGGATTATTAAATTTTTTCATATAGAGTTGTTTGAACTCCTTATACATTCTGGTTATTAATCCCTCATCGGATGAGTAGTTTGCAAATATTTTCTTGCATTCTGTGGGTTGTCTCTTCACTTTGTTGATTGTTTCCTTTGCTATGCAGAAGCTTTTTAATTTCATGTGATCCCATTTGTCCATTTTTGCTTTGGTTGCCTGTGCTTGTGGGACATTAATTAAAAAATTTTTGCCCAGAACAATGAGTTTCCTTGACTTTTTCTTGTAGTAGTTTTATAGTTTGGAGGTCTCAATTTAAGGCTTTAATCTATTTTGACTTGATTTTCATATACGGGAGAAATAGGGACCTAGTTTCATTTTTCTGCATATGGATATCTAGTTTCCCAGCACCATTTACTGAAGAGACAATCTTTTTCCCAGTGTTTGTTCTGGGCACCTTTGTCGAAAATGAGTTCACTGTAGTTCTGTGGATTTGTTTCTGGGTTCTCTCTTCTGTTCCACTGTTTTATGCATCTGTTTTCATGTCAGTACCATGCTGTTTTAGTGACTATAGCCTCTGTAGTATAATTTGAAGTCAGGTAAGGTGATTCTTCCAGTTTTGCTCTTTTTACTTAGGATAGCTTTGGCCATTGTGGGTCTTTTGTTGCTTTATATAAATTTTAGGATTTTTTTTCTATTTCTTTGAAGAATGTCATTGATATTTTGATAGGGATTACACTGAGTCTGTAGATTGCTTTGGACAGTATGGACATTTTAACAATATTCATTCTTCCAATCCATGAACATGGACTACTTTTACATTTTTTTGTGTCCTCTTCAATTTCCTTCACCAGTGTTTTATAGTTTTTATCATAGAGATGTTTCAGGTCTTTGGTTCAGTTAATTCTTAGGTTGTTTTTTTTTTTTTTTTTTTTTGGAGACAGAGTCTCGCTCTGTTGCCCAGGCTAGAGTGTAGTGGTGCGATCTCGGCTCACTGCAGGCTACGCCTTCCGGGTTCACACCATTCTCCTGCCTCAGCCTCCCAAGGAGCTGGGACGACAGATGCCTGAATTCTTAGGTGTTTAATTTTATTTGTGGGTATTGTAAGCAGGATTACTTAGTTTTATTTCTTTTTCACATTATTCACAGTTGGCAAATAGAAAGGCTACTGGTTTGTTTGTTGATTTTGTGTCCTGCGACTTTATTAGTTCTAATATTTTTTGTGTGGAGTCTTTAGATTTTTCCAAATATAAGATCATATCATCTGCAAACAAGGGTAATTTGACTTCTTTCCAATTTTGATACCATTTATTTCTTTCTCTTGTCTGGTTGTTCTAGACAGGACTTCCAGTACTATGTTGAATAACAGTGGTAAAAGTGGTATCGTTTTCGTGTCCCAGATCTTAGAGGAAAGGCTTTCCATTTTTTCCCCATTCAGTATTATTCTAGCTGTGGGTTTGTCATATATGGCTTTTAATACATTGAGATATGTTCCTTCTATACCCAGTTTTTTGAGGGTTCTTATAAAGGGATGTTGTATTTTATCAAATACTTTTTCAGCCACCACTCCTAGTACTATGCTGGGTCAGACGTGAAGCTAGCACAGCACTGGATCTCCCCCAAGGCCTGCTGTAACCACTCCCTGACTATGGCCTATGTTCAATTGAAATGATCATATGGTTTCTGTCCTTCATTCTGCTAATATGATGTATCACACTGATTGATTTATATATGTTAAACTATCATTGGATCACAGGGATGAATCGCACTTGGTCATGATAAATGATCTTTGACATGCATTGTTGAATTCAGTTTGCTAGTATTTTGTTGAGGATTTTTGCATCAATATTCATCAGAGATGTTGGCCTGTATTTTTAAAAATGTGTCTTTGGTTTTGGTATCAGGTAATACTGGCCTTGTAGAATGAGTTTGGAAGTATTTCCTCCTCCTCTATTTTTGAAAATAGTTTGAGTATGATTGGTATTAGTCCTTCTTTAAATGTTTGGTAGAATTCAGCAGTGAAGCCATGAGGTCCTGGGAAACTTTTTATTATGGCTTCAGTCTTATGACTTCTTGTTGGTCTGTTCAGGTTTTGGATTTCTTCGTGGTTCAATTTTGGTAGGTTGTATGTGTCTAGGGATTTATCTATTTCCTATAGATTTTCTAATTTACTGGCATATAGTTGTTCCTGGTAGCCCCTAATGATCTTTTGAATTTCTGTGGTATCAGTTATAATGCCTCCATTTTCATTTCGGATTTTATTTATTTAGATCTTCTTTTTTTCTTAGTCTGGCTAAAGATTTGTCAATTTTGTTTAACTTTTCAAAAACCTAATTTATGTTTCATTGATCTTTTGTATTGTTTTCCTTGTTCCAATTTCATTTATTTCTGCTCTGATCTTTATTATTTCTTCTTTTTACTAATTTTGGGTTTGGGTTGCTCTTGCTTTTCCAGTGTTTAAAGATGCATTGTTAGGTAATTTAGTTGAAACTTTTTTTGATGTGGGTACTGATAACTATAAACTTCACTCTTAGTACTGCTTTTGCTGTATTCCATAGGTGTTGGTATTTCATGTTTCCATTATCATTTGTTTCAAGAAAATTTTCAATTTTCTTCTTAATTCCTTCATTGACCCACCGGTCATTCAGGAGCATACTGTTTAATTTCCATGTATTTGTCTAGTTTCCAAAATTCTTGTTGTGATTGATATCTAGTTTTATTCCATTATGAGAAGATACTTGATATTATTTCAATGCTTTTGAATGTTTTAAGACTTGTTTTGTGATCGGACATACAGTCTATCCTTGAGAATGATCCATGTGCTGAAAAAAGGAATGTGTATTCTGCAATCATCGGATAGAATGTTCTGTAAATGTATATTAGATTTATGTGGTTTATGGTGCAGATTAAGCCCAGTGTTTCTTTGTTGATTTTCTGTGTGGAAGATCTGTCTAATGCTGAAAGTGAGTTGTCAAAGTCTCCAGCTATTATTGTCTGAGGGTCTCTCTCTCTCTTTAGCTCTAATAATATTTGCTTTGTATATCTGGTGCTCCAGTGTTGGGTGTATATATATTTATAATTGTTATATCCTCTTGCTGAATTGATCCCTTTATCATTTTATAGTGACTTTTGTTGTCTCTTCTTACGATTTTTGTCTTGCAATCTATTTTGTCTGATATAAGTATACTACTCCTACTCTCTTTTGATTTCTATAGGCCTGGAATATCTTTTTTTATCCCTATATTTTCAGTCTATGTGTGTTTTTATAGATTAAGTGTGTCTCTTGTAGGTAACAGATCATTGAGTATTTTTTTTTAATCCATTCAGTCACTATATGTCTTTTGATTGGAGAGTTTAGTACATTTACATTCATTGTTGTTATTAAGGACTCACTCCTGTGATTTTGTTATTTGTTTTCCAGTTGTTTTGTAGTTTTTCTTCTTTCTTCTTTCTTTCCTTCCTGTCTTCCTTTTAGTGAAGGTGATTCTTTTCTGGTGATATGATTGAGGTTTTTGCTTTTTATTTTTTGTGTATCCATTGTATGATTTTTGGTTTGAGGTTTCCATGAGGCTTGCAAATACTGACTGATAACCTATTATTTTAAGCTGATAACAACTTGACACTGTTTGCATAAACAAAGAAAGAAACAAGCAAAAATAAAACTAATAAAGACTCTGTGCCTTAATTGCATCCTCCTGCTTAAGTTTTTGTTTCTATGTATATCTTATCGTACTCTCTGTCTTGAAAAATTGTCATACATAATATTTTTGATTAGTTCATCATTTATCTTTCTACTTAAGATAAAAGTAGTTTACGTACCACAATTTCAGGGTTATCATAGTCTGTGTTTTTCTGTGTATTTACTATTACCAGTGAGTTCTGTACCTTCAGATGGTTTCTTATTACTCATTAATGACCTTTTATTTCTGATTGAAGTACTCCCTTTAGCATTTCTTGTAGGACAGATCTGCTATTGATGAAATCCCTCAGCTTTTGTTTTTATGGGAAAGCATTTATTTCTCTTTCATGTTTGAAGGATATTTTCACTGGATATGGTATTCTAGGGTAAAAGTTATTTTTTCTTCAGCACTTTAAATATATCATGCCATTGCCTCCTGGCCTGTAAGGTTTCCACTGGGAAGTTTGCTGCCAGATGTATTGAAGCTCTATTTATGTTATTTGTTTATTTTCTCTTGATGCTTTTAGAATCCTTTCTTCATCCTTGACTTTTTTGAGTCTGTTTACTTAAGTGCCTTGAGGTAGTCTTTTTTGAGTTAAATCTACTTATTGTTCTATAACCTTCTTATACTGGGTTGTTGATATATTTCGCTATGGAAAGTTCTCTATTACTGTTCCTTTGAATAAACTTTCTATCCTTATCTCTTTCTTTACCTCCTTTTTAAGGCTGATAACAGATTTGCCCTTTTGAGGCTGTTTTCTAAATCCGCTAGGTGTGCTTCATTGTTTTTTCTTTTTTCTTTTGTCTCCTTTGACTGTATTTTCAAATAACCTTTCTTCAAGCTCACTAGTTCTTTCTTCCACTTGATCAGTTCTGCTATTAAAAGACTCTGATGCATTCTTCAATATGCCAATTGCATTTTTCAACTCCAGAATTCCTGCTAGACTCTTTTTAATTATTTCAATCTCTTTGTCAAATTTGTGTGATAGAATTCTGAATTCCTTCTCAGTGTTGTCTAGAATTTCTTTGAATATCCTCAAAACAACTTTTTAAAATTCTCTGTCTGAAAGGTCACATAACTGTTTCTCCAGGATTGATCCCTGGTGTCTTTTTAGTTCATTTGGTGAGGTCGTGTTTTCCTGGATGGTCTTGATACTTGCAGATGTTCATCTGTGTCTGGGCATTGAAGAGTGAGGTATTTATTGCAGTCTTTTCTGTCTAGACTTGTTTGTACCTATCCATTTTGGGAAGGCTTTCCAGATATTTGACAGGACTTGGGTGTTGTGACCTAAGCTGTATCTACTTTAGGGGGCACCCCAAGCCCATAATATTTTGGTTCTTGCAGACTTGTAGAGGTACTGCCCTGATGGTCCTGGATAAGATCTGGAAGAATTCTCTGGATTACCAGGCAGAGACTCTTGTTCCCTTCCCTTACTTTCTCCCTAACAAACAGTGTCTCTCTTTCTGTTCTGAGTCACCTGGAGCTGGGGATGGATTGACATAAACACCCATCTTGCCACCACTCCTACTACTATGTTGGGTCAGAACTGAAGCTAGCATAGCACTGGATCTCCCCCAAGGCCTGCTGTAACCACTACCTGACTATGGCCTATGTTTGCTCAAGACCCTGGGGCTCTACAATTAACAGGTGGCAAAGTCAGCCAGGCCTATATCTTTCCTTTCAGGGTAAATAACTGCCCCAGGCCCTGGCTGTGTCCAGAGATGCCATCTGGGAGCCGAGGACTAGAGTCAAAAACCTTAGAAATCTACTTGGTGTTTTATTGTACTGCAGGTGAACTGGCACTCAAACCACAAGACACAGTCCTTCCTACTTTTCCCTCCAATTTCCAAAGGCAAAGGAGCTTTACCCCATGGCCACCACCACCACAGGCCCATGGGGATTACCGTAGATGTTTCTTTAAGGTCCACAGGCTCTTCAGTCCGTCTGTGGTAGATGTTTGCTGGCTTGGGACTCACCCTTCAGGGCAGTGGGCTCCTCTCTTGTCCAGGGCAAGTCCAAAAATGCCATCCAAGAGCCAAGTTCTGGAATTGGTACTCCAAGAACCTAGGCCTGGACTTGGGGACCCTAAGAGCCTTCTGATTGCTCTGCTCCACTGTGGCTGAGCTGGTATCTAAGGTGCAAGACAAAGTCCCCTTTACTTTTCCCTCTGCCTTTCTCAAGTGGAAGGAATCTCGCCTCATAGTCACTATAGCTGGGAATGTGTTGAGTCTCATCTGAAGCCAGCAAGTCTCAGGGTCTCACCTGAGGTCCTCAACATAGTACCTGGGTATCACTGCTCTTTATTCAGGGCCCAAAGGATCTTCAGTTAGCAGGTGATGATTCCTCACAGAACTGGGTCCTTTCCTTCTGGCCCAGGATATATCTAGAAATATCATCAGGGAGCTAGGGCCTGGAAATGGGGCCTCATGACTCTGACCAGTGCTCTATCCTGCTGTGGCTGAGCTGATATCAAAGATGCAAGACAATATCTTCTCTACTCTTCTGTCTCCTCAAGTGAAGGGAAGGGGGCTCTCTTTTGAAGCTGTGAGCTGTGCAGCCTGGGTTGGGATGGGGGGTGATGCCAGTACTCCCTTAGCTACCTGGGCTGGTATCTCAGTGGGTCATGTTCTCCATCCCCCTCCCCAAGTCCACTGTCTCTGGGCCCAATTCAGCACTAGGATTCTCTAGGAGTTGCAGTTCTTGTGGTCTAGACTGCCTTTCAAGTTTATTTGGGGCCCCAGAATCCTTTAGCCCACAGTAGCGAGACACTGGGATTGGTGACTTCCCTCTGGCTAAGGCTGGTTTCAGTGCTCCCTTTGTGGGTCAGCTGAGTTTGGTCTGTTTGGTTTTTTTTTTTTTCTTTTATAATAGGGCAGCACTGAGTTCAGCACCTCACAATTGCTGTGGTCTCTCTCTCCCCAGCTCACAGAAATTCTCCTGGCACCATGCCACCACTGCTGGGGAATATGGGGGTGGGGGGTGGCGTCAGTGATTCAAGACTAACTTTATATCACTGAGAGAGGCACTGGAGAGGTTTTTCCTACCTCTTCAGTGCCTCTCTCAGTGATATGAAATTAAAACCAGGTACTGTGAGTGCTGACTTGATTTTTGGTTCTTATGAAGGTACTTTTGTTGTATAGATAGTTACCTGTTAGTGTCCTTGCAGGGGGAATGATCAGTGGAGCCTTCTGTTTCTGCATCTTGCTCCACTCCCTCAGGCAGCTTTTAACGGACTTGCTCAGGTCATACACCTGTAAGTGATCCAGGTTTTGAACACAAGCTTGGGTGATTCCAAAGCCAGAAGTAATTGTGGTACTATGTGGCTTTTATCTACTATGCCTAGCAATCCCCTGACTTAGGCAGAAATGCCTTTTTCTCATTTTACCTTTTATTTTTTGACGTATGAAAGATTTGAATGTTTATGCAAACAAATTAAGCAATTGATCGTTTCCTTCATGTTTTAAAAATATTTTTGTTTTTATGCTTAGAAAATGTTGATCATTTTCATGGTGGATTAAAAAGCCCTTTCTCTGACTTGCTATCCCAAACTAGGAGCTGCTTCAGCTGAAAATACTCAACATGATGTTTCAAAGTCAATGTAACATTGCTTAGTGTTTCCGCAGGATTCTTTTGGAGAGTTGTACAATTTTTGCCTAAACAGGTGGGCCCACATCTTTCTTAGAAGCCATGTTATCTTGAGTTCACTTGCAGTCTTACTTGCATTCTTCCATAATATGTTATGTTAGAGAATAAAGCAGCCTCCCTTAACAACCTAAATTCAGAATCAGCAATATTTAAAACAGGAAAAAGGAACTATGTGGAGAGAAGACGGGCTGGATCAGTGTCCTTGAATTCTGACTTATTTTCAAGGATCTCTTTTTCTTCATTCCAGTCCCACTTTCACGATGATTTGGGAAGTGAGCTCTTTTCCAATTCTGACTCAAACACATAGCTAAACTATTCTCTAGATTTTCCTAGAGATGGCTCCAACTTTGAAGATGTTTTTACTGAATAATTTGAGTAAAACAAAAGAGTAATATTCAGGATATACAAAATATAAAGCAGTCCAATGCATGAATTTCAGGCTTTTGATCCTACCAACACTGGCTGTCCTAGCTAGTTCTGTATCTTATTTATGTGTTAGGTCCTACAAAACAGACATTTCCTGCCTTCATGGAATGTACTTTTAAAGAGAAGACATTTACTCATTTATTAAACTAGTATGTATTGAGCACTTTCTCTGTGCAAGGCTTTGGACCAGCAGCTGCATATATGGCTATAAACAACAGAAATGGCCTTGACTTCATGATTCGTAGATCCAGTGACAGAAAAATGCATTGAATAAGTAAGCACACAAATAAGCGTGTAATTACAAATTATAATAAAATGTACTTAATATTATAATAGCTTACGAGACCTATATAGTCAGGTAGATTAAAGATGACTGAAAATTTTTTGCTATTCCTGCCACTGAGAGGTGGACTGTAATGCTCTTCCCTTTATCCTGGCTGGCTTCACCTTGTTGCTTGACTAGTGGAATAAAATGGCAGTGATGTTCTGGTACTTACAAGGCCAGCTCATAAGAAGCATTGCAATTTCTATCCAGGCCTCTTAGAACATGCTTCCTCAGAGCTCTGAGCTAGCAGATAAGATGTCTGAGTACTGAGTCCTCCATGTGGAGGCATTCTGGCCTATGGTTCCAGTAATCCTAGACTTTTATCTCTACCAAGGCACCAGACATGTGATCAAGCCATTTTGGTCGCTCTAGACTAGCCCATCTTCCAGGTGAATACCACTGAGTGACCTTAGTTGATGCTACAAGGAGTTGAAGTATCACCTACCTGAGCTCTGCCTGAATCCCTGACCAACAAAATCACATGATATAGTAAATGATGCTTGTTTCAAGCCAGTAAGTGTTAGGATAGTTTGTTACACAGCAGTGGATAACAGGAACAGATAGGATGAGCATAAAGGGCACTCTGATTGACAATGTCAATTAAGTGGAGTTCTAAAGAATAAATCATAGTTAAAGGGACAAAGAACAGGTAGAAGAACATTCCAGGCCCAGTGGAGAATTTAAGTTCTGAAGGAAGTTGAAGAAATAAACTATCTGAAAGAAGATTTAAGCTGAAGCTGTAGAAGTAGGCATGGGGTATGATCACGGAGGGTCTTATGGGATATAGTTTTAAGTTCTAGCTTAGGAACAATGGGGAATCGTGGAAATTTTTTAAGAAAAGAAATCTCAGACTTTGGTTTGTAATTTTAAAAGATGGTTCTAGTTATCCTATGGGAGCATGAATTGGAAGGGAGCAAAAGTGGAATTAATGAGATTGTTTAGGAGGCTATTCGTTGTGGTCTAGGGAAGATGATAGTGGCTTGGAGTATGGGAAGGTGGCAGAGGGGGAGAATAAGACAGGACAGACTTGAGAGATATTTTTGAGTAAAACCGACAAGACACCATTGGATTGGAGTGTGTGTGTGTTGAGGGTAGGAGTGGGGAGGGAAGAAACCAGTGCTGAGGGTGACCTCATAGGTATCTAGTAACTGGTGCATTAATATGCCATTTAGTGGACAGAGAATACCAGTTAAAGAAGCAGATTTTGGGAGGATGTTCAGGTATGTTTTAAATGTTAACTTTGACATACTTTTAGACACCCAAGTGGCGATTTCTAGTAGTCAGTTGCACATACAGATATGGAGGGCATATAATAGGTCTGGGGCGGTGACACAGTTTGGAGAATCACTCGCTTATGGATAATATATACAGCTACGGGTATGGGTTAGGTGACCTATGATGAGCATTTAGAGAGTGAAGAGCCAAGGATCTATCCCTGGGGAACTCTAACCTTTACATTTTGGAAGAGGAGGTGAGTAGCTGAGAAAGGACTCTGAGAAGGAGCACCTAGAACGATAGAAGAAAAATCACAAGCGTGTTATATATTGGAAGCCAAGAGAAGAACAGTGTTGCAAGCAGGAAGAAATGGTATCATCAAGTGTGTGGAATGCTTCTGAGAGTTCTGGTGAGATGAGGACTGAATTCTGAGCATTGAAGTTCAAGGTCAAGAATAGCTTTAGCAGCAGCTAAGTTGGGATGGGTTGACTAGTAAATGGGTGGAATTTGTGTAGCAGGTATAGATACCTATGTAGAGCTGGGAGTTAATGTAGAATTTTTCAAAACAGGAGATTCTAGAAGAGGTTTGAATGTTATCAGGAAGAATCCAATAAGGAGGGAGAAGGAAGGAAAGGATACTGCCTAATTCTCCCTTTATAATGCTGCCAGAGTGTGTTCTTTGTACAAGAAATACATTTGAAGATATCACTTCCCAGTTTAAAATCCTTTGAAGATGCTCCTTAGCTTTCAGGTTCTGGTTCAAACACCTTATCTTGATTTTTCAGGCCTTTCTGACTTAGTCCTTACTCACTCTTTGAGCTTCATCTTCTGCCACTCACTCATGAGAATGCTTGAACTTGGACCCAAGTTATTTCATGACTTGCTACTTTTGCACACGTGATTTCTTCTTCCTGGAATGTCCTCCCTCCTTTCTCCATCCAGCTTATTTCTACTTGCATCAGTTGTCTATTGCTGTGTAACAAATCATCCCATGACTAAGTGGCTTAAAATAACAAACATTGGTTGTCTCATAGTTTTGAGGGTTAAGAATTTGAAAGCAGTTTAGCTGAGAAGTTCTCAGGGTCTCTCATGAGGTTGCAGTCAGATTGTCAGCTGAGACTACAGTCATCTCAAGGCTTGACTGCCAATAGAGAATTGCTTCCAAGCTCTCTCTCACATGATTGTAGGAAGCACTCAATGTCTTGCTGGCTATTGACAGGAGGACTGAGTTCTTACCACCTGGGCCTCTCTCCAGGGCTGTCTAATGTTCTCATGATATGACATCTGGCTTCCCCAGAGCAAGTTATCCAAGGCAATGAGTGAGAGGGGGGTCAAGTGAGAGCTCAGGATGGAAGCTGTATGCTTGTTGTCACATAGGCCAACCATGGTACAGCATAGGAGAAGAGTACACAAGGATGGAAATATGAGGAGGTGGGGCCATCTTTGAGGCTGACTTTACACAACTTGTCCTTTAAATTTATTTCAAGACTCGTTTAACAGGAAAATTTGTCTGATACTCTCAGTTTGGTTGGATGCACTGTTTTCTGCTCCTGTAACCCCCAGAGCATCTTCTCTCCTTTAGGATGAAGCACATTGAGCCATCATTGCAGAATTACTAGCATACGTAACACTTCAGCTAGTTAACACAAATAACTTTGCCCTCCAGGGATGACTCTTCTGTATCTCTGTGGGTACATTAATAACCAAAACATTTATGATAACCAAAACATTATATGATAACCAAAACATTATATGATGACAACTTTATATTCATTTAGCAGGAATCACATAAAAGTGGTGATTTAGAAGCTAATATTTATGAAACATTTATGGAATATTTATGAAACAAAAGCTAATATTTCTAGAATATTCACTATGTGTCAGTTACTATATCAAGGACTAAATATATTATCTCATTCAATACTTGTGATAGCCCTAGGAAGCTGGGACTGTTTTATCTTTCTTTTCACTAATGAGGAAATTAAGACACAAAGAGGCCAAGGTATTTATGCATGACTGTATCATTAGTAAGTGGCACAGCTGTGATCTGAACCCAGGAAGCTTAACTTTGCACCATGCCCTTAGCCAATATGCTATACTATCCTACGGCCATAGCTCACCCTACTCTAAATAGATTTGACAAAATTTGGGGGACAGATTGCTTTTCCCTGAAACACAGTCCCAGCAAGATTCAGACCAGAAATGTAGGTGAGCAAAGGTCAGAAAATGGAATGAAGGACTTGTGTTCGGACTAAATCTTCATGTGGAATTTGTCTTGACCTTTCACCTCTCTCTACGGGGTTTAATTTGGTATTTTCCTAAATGATTACAGATTCCCAACCTTGCTTGTGTCTTTACCAAATACGAAACCATACTAGGGACCCGAACCCTTTCCTCCCTGGGTTTCCATTCATTTTTCTCCTGCTTCACTGAGTGCTGATTCCTTCTCCTTCTCTTGACCACATTTCTGTCTCTCCTGCAGATTCCCACTGCCTCTTTTTCTTTTTTTTTGAGACGGAGTCTCGCTCTGTCGCCCAGGCTGGAGTGCAGTGGCACAATCTCGGCTCACTGCAAGCTCCGCCTCCCGGGTTCACGCCATTCTCCTGCCTCAGCCTCCCGAGTAGCTGGGACTACAGGCGCCCACCACCGCGCCCGGCTAATTTTTTCTATTTTTAGTAGAGACGGGGTTTCACCATGGTCTCGATCTCCTGACCTTGTGATCCGCCCGCCTCGGCCTCCCAAAGTGCTGGGATTACAGGCGTGAGCCACCGCGCCCGGCCCCCACTGCCTCTTTTTCATGAACAGAAGTCAAATATAAAATCAAGTGGAAGTTCCCAGCCTAAGAAAAGAAAACACTGCTGCTGTCTACTACAGGAATGATGTTAAATATACATCCTGTAGAAGCAAAGGCTGAAACAGTGCCTTTGTGCCAGCATACCTGAAGTACTCGCAGTTACATTACTAGAGCTTTTAGGAGCAAGGTCTATTATGGGAACCATTCATTCAAGGCATTTATTAAACATTCGCAGGGATGGGTGCAGACTTCCAAGAGGCCTACTTGTCCTGACTTTATTTTTAGTTTCCACAGCACCTCAGGGTTATTCATATTGTATCTTCTACCTGGAACATTCTTCCCCACCTTATCTTTTTAGAACCTACATTACAGTCTTCTTTGTGCAGAGCACTTTACATCCACTATCTATAATCTGTGGAAAGGCTTTTTAACAATGATGATATCATACTTGTGTTTTGGAATGTTAACTCTGGCTGCTAAATGGAGACTTGCAAATCTGTTAATATCTTGCCGTATCCACCGCCACCACCCAGTTTTAAGCCCCAATCATATCTTGCCTGGACTACTATAATAGCTTCCCAACATCTTCCCACTGTACTACCCTTCTCATTGTAGACAGAGTGATCTTAAAACTTAACTGGATTATGTAACCTCAAAGGCCCTCAGTACACTCAGAATTAAATACAAACTTTTCCTGTGGTTTACAAGGCCCTATATCACCTAGTTCATTTTTACTTGCCAACCTCATTATTTCAGTAACTGAACCTGTGTAACAAATGACTCTAAATATGTAGTGGTTGAAAACAATGACAATAATTATTTTGTTGCAGTTTGGGTGGGATCCAAATTGCTCATTTCTGCTCCTTTTGGCATTAGTTGGGGAAACTCAAAGACCAGGGGCTGGAATCACCTGAAGTTTTATCGAGTCTCACATGTGGTGGTTAATGATGACTGACAGCTAAGACTTCAGCCAATTATGATGACCCAAACACCTACACGTGGCTTCTGCATGTGACCTGGGCTTACTTAAGACATGCTGGTTGGATTCCAAGAGCAAATGTCCCCAGAGAGAGAGCAAGCCAGGTAGAAGTCATACTGCCTTTTCTAACTTAGCCTTGGAAATAAGGCACCATCACTTCCACTATATTCTACTAGGCAATCACAAATGCTTGCCCAGGTTCAAGAGAGGTAGGGGTGGGGTGAGGATAGACTCCATGTCTTGATGGTATGTGGCCAGATTCTGGAAGAGTGTGTGTGATATGATTTGGATCTGTGTCCCTGCCCAAATTTCATGTTGAATTGTAATCCCCAATGTTGGACGGAGGTGGGGCATGGTGGGAGGTGATTGGATCATGGAAGTGGAGTTTTGCTTTTGTGCTGTTCTTGTGATAGTAAGTGAATTCTCATGAGATCTGATTGTTTAAAAGTGTGTAGCATGGCTGAGTGTGGTGGCTCACGCCTGTAATCCCAGCACTTTGGGAGGCTGAGGCAGGGGGATCACAAGGTCAGGAGTTCAAGACCAGCCTGGTCAATATGGTGAAACCCTGTCTCTACTAAAAATACAAATAAATTAGCCGGGTGTGGCGGTGCATTCCTGTAATCTCAGCTGCTTAGGAGGCCGAGGCAGGAGAATTGCTTGAACCCGGGAGGCAGAGGTTTCAGTGAGCTGAGATCATGCCACTACACTCCAGCCCGGGTGACAGAGCCAGACTCCGTCTCAAAAAAAAAAAAAAGTGTATAACACCTGCCCCCTCCCCTTTCTCCTGCTCTGGCTTGTAAGACATGCTTGCTTCCCCTTCACCTTCTGCCATGATTGAAAATTTCCTGAGGCCTCCCCAGAAGCATCATGCTTCCTGTACAGCCTGTGGAACCATAAGCCAATTAAACTTCTTTTCTTTATAAATTACCAAGTCTTAGGTATATTTTTTTAAGGCAGTGTGAGAATGAACTAATACAGAAAATTGGTACCAGGACTGGGGTATTGTTATAAAGATATCTGAAAATGTTGAAGTGCCTTTGGAATTGGGTAACCAGCAGAGGTTGGAAGAGCATGGAGGGCTCAGAAAACAGGAAGATGAGGGAAAGTTTGGAACTTCCTAGAGACTTGTTGAATGGTTTTAACCAAAATGTTGATGGTGATATAAACAGATGGCCAGGCTGATGAGGTCTCAGAGGGAGATGAGGGCCTTATTGAGAACTGGAGTAAAGTTCACTTTTGTTATGTATTAGCAAAGAACCTGGCAACATTGTGCTCCTGCTCTAGGGATCTGTGAAACTTTGAACTTGAGAATGATGATTTAGGGTATCTGGCAGAAGAAATTTCTAAGCAGCAAAACATTCAAGAGGTGGCCTGGCTGCTTCCTGTATGTGAGCAAAGAAATGACCTGAAACTGGAACTTATATTTAAAAGGGTAGCAGAGCCTAAAAGTTTGGAAATTTTGCAGCCTGGACACATGGTAGAAAAGAAAAGCCCATTTTCTGGGGAGAAATACAGGCCTGCTGCAGAAATTTGCATAAGTTAGGAGCAGTCATGTGCTGATAGCCAAAACAATGGGAAAAAGACTTTCAAGACATTTCAGAGACCTTCATGGCAGCCCCTCCCATCACTGGCCCAGAGGCCTAAGAGGGAGGAATGGTTCTGTGGACCAGGCCCAGGGCCCCTGCCACCCAGTGCAGTCTCAGGACACTACTCCCTGCATCCCAACCACTCCAGCTCCAGCCTTCGTTCAAAGGGGCCCAGGTACAGCTGAGGCTGCTGCTTTAGAGGGTACAAGCTGTAAGTCTTGGTGGCTTTCATGTGGTGTTATGTAGAGGGTTACGTGCTCGCAAACGAGACGTTCCCAATAAGTCCTGCCTTTGCAAACGAAGCAGGGCGTTCCTTCCCTGTAAACAGGGAGGACAAAGGAGCCAGCTGCAAACAGCAGACCCTGGGGGCTTGTTTATATGTGTAAACATCTTGAAAATCCAGAAAGTCAGGGAAAGGTCAGAAAAACAACAATGTGTCTTGTGACTTGGCAACATTCCACAAACGACTGTATAAAATAAAGCAGAGCGTGCCATTCGAGGCGGCCGCCATGCTTGTCTTGTCTTGTGTCGTCTTGTGTGTTCATTCCTTTGTTTAGGAAACATGCGGACCCCAACAGTGTTAACCCTGCAGGTGCACAGAATACAAGAGTTGAGGCTTGGAAGCCTTCAGCTAAATTTCAGAGGATGTATGGAAAAGCCTGGATGTCCAGGGAGAAGCCTGCTGCAGGGGCAGAGCCCTTATGGATAGCTTCTACTAGGGCAGCATGGAGAGGCAATGTGGGGTTGGAACTCCCACATGGAGTCCCCACTGGGGCACTACCTAGTGAAGCTGTGAGAAAAGAGTCAACATTCTCCAGCTCCCAGAATGATAGATCCACAAACAGCTTGCACCATTTCCCTGGAAAAGCTGCAGGCACACAGTGCCAGTCCATGACAGCAGTCACAGAGGCTATGCCCTGCAAAGCCTGAGGGTTGTTGCTGCCCAAAGTCTTGGGAGCTCACCCCTTGCATCAGTGTGCCCTGGATGTGAGACATGGAGTCAAAGGAAATTATTTTGGAGTTTAAGATTTATCAACTGGCCTGCTGGGTTTCGGACTTGCATGGGGCCTGTAGCCCCTTTCTTTTGGCCAATTTCTCCCTTTTAAAACAGGTGCATTTACCCAATGCATGCACCTTCATTTTATTTTGGAAGTAACTAACGTATTTTTTTTCTTACAGGCTCATACGCAGAAGGGATTTGCCTTGTCTCAGATGAAACTTTGGACATGGACTTTTGAGTTAATGCTGGAATGAGTTAAGACTTTAGGGGACTGTTGGAAAGGCATGATTGGTTTTGAAACGTGAGAAGGACCTGAGATTTGGGAAGGACCATGGGTAGAATGATACGGTTTGGCTCTCTGTCCCAACCCAAATCTCATGTTGAATTGCAATCTCCAAAGTTGGAAGTGGGGCCTGGTGGGAGGTGATTGGATCATGGGGGCAGATTTTCCCTTTGGGGCTGTTCTCATGATAGTGAGTGAGTTCTCATGAGATCTGGTTGTTTATAAGTGTGTAGCACTCCCCACTGCTCTCTCTTCCTCCTGCTCTGGCTGTGTAAGATGTGCCTGCTTCCCCTTCACCTTCCACCATGATTGGGTTTCCTGAGGCCAGCCCGGAAGCTGTCATGTTTCTTGTATAGCCTGAGGAATTGTGAGCCAATTAAACCTCTTTTCTTTATAAATGACCCAGTCTCAGGTTTTTTTTTTTTTGGTGTGAGAATGGACTAATACAATGTGGGACTAAATAATAATGCTGTAGTCATTTTTGGAAAATATAATATGCATTACCCATTTTCAACAATTTCCCACCAAGTTCACTAAACTCCATATACAATGCTCTTTGAACATGTTAAATATCTTTTGAAGGTATGTGTAGCCCTTAAAGATAGTCCTGCAAGTTATGTATCATTATCCCCATTTTAGAAAGTTAGTATGTGGCAGAACCAGGATTTGGGTTTCTTCTAATCACTGTCCCCAACTGTGCTAGTTCAAATATTTGAACTAGCTTTCCCCTTTTCTACCAATATCCTGAACAGATTCCATAATTTTACAGCCAATGATGATTAGTAAAGCAGTCTATTTCATCATTTACCACTCCATCCTATTTGTATTTAAAACTTCAATCTTATATTCTTATTAAGATCTCTTCTCTCCTATCACCTCAGCTTAGGTTAACCTGTGGTGTGAGGGATATGAGTCAGAGAGGGGGCATTGGCCACTGATCCACCCCGCATCCCCTCCCTTTGAGGCTCTAGAATACTTTGTGCTTGACACTGGGAAGAGGGCTGGGAAAAGTGGCAGGGGGGTCTTTATTAGGTGGCTGCCATTGGTGAGGAGAGTTGCTTCTGGTCTTCCTCTGCTCCACCTCCTCCAGTAACCTCTGTTAGTGTGGTGATGTATGTTAGTGGTGAGCAGGTTTTCTTGGGATGCTCTTCACCTCTATTGGACTCCTCTGCTGATGAAGGTCCCTCAGAGAAGGAAGTTGTGTCTTCTTTTCATCACCCCTAGTAGTCCATGCTCTAGATGGGCTGTAACCTTGGCTGGCTGGCAGCTGTCTGCACAGCTTCATGGCTTCTCTTTCTTCTTCTAACTTACATAATGTACATGTGGAAGTCACGGAAACTTCTGTGGTTTCTTTCATGCCCTGCAATGGTCTGGAGGAACTGGGCTGGGATGAGCATTGCTACTGCCTTGTTTCTAGGTTCACCTCACCAATTCCCCACTTTCTACACTGTCTTCCTAAAGTGCAAACTCTTCAGGAAAGAAGGCTCCATCACCATGTTCACTTCTGGGGGAGATTGCCAGTGTTACCTAGGAACTCCCTCCCCATACCCTGGTTAGCTGGGGTACTCGGCTGGGTGTGTGAGCTTCAGTGAACATCCAGCCGTAGAGTGAGGTATGGACCTGCTGTCCCACTTGAGGGCACTCCAGTCTCAATGAAGGGTCTTCAGAAGTCATCCTTACTTGACTTGGGGTGCAACGGAGAACCCATTCAGGTCCCTTTAATGAGCCCTGATGAGTTTCCTGCCCTCTTTAGAATTTTGATGGGGGATGCAGTTTTTATTATCTTTCTTTTTGGCTTTGATCTTAGTCCTCAGTTCTAGAGCAACAGGAAATTTCCCACTCAGCACCCAGGGGCAGTCATAAAATGGCTGTGGCAGTTCCTGGCCTCACGTTTACCCTCCGCAGATAGAGAGCCTCTCTTTCCCAATCACTGAAGACAGTGGACTTCACTCTGAGTGGACAAACATAGGTCATATGGCCACTTGGAACCAATTATACTGATTGGCTTAGGCCTATATGGGCCCACCCCTGGACCTGGGCGTTGGCCCAGTCCCCCACAAACTGCTGGGCTGTTAGTTCATGAAGGCAGCATGAAATGAATGTGGAAGAGGCGTTCACAGATTCCCCCTCTTAGTGCTTCCAGAGCATCTTGGGTGAGCCTTAGCATAGTACCTAAAACATTCATTGAAGTATCCCTCTTCTAGTCTGTCTTTCCCATAAAACCATAAGCCCCTTGATGGCAGGGGCCATGGATGTTTAGTCCACCACCATATGTCTACCTATGTCTAATTGCATGCCTGGAACATAGCAGATATTCCAGTAAATGTTTGCTGAGCTGAATTCAAATAAAAGAAAACAGAACTTGGAGGACCAAGGATTTCTGATCTCCCTATCTCAAAGACTAATGGAATGCTTCTCCATTTACATGCAGAAGCAGTGTCTGCTTCTTATCCTGCTACATTTTCTTTGTTCTTTATTTGATATTTCCTAATAGATCCCTAGGCTTTACTTTTTGCCTTCTTGGTCCCTTCATTCTACAATATTTAGTTTGTTTGATGATTTCTGCCCATGCTACCCACGTTTGATGGAGCCTTGCTTGGTCTGCCTTAGGATGATCAACTCTATAACATCTGTTTCTGGGAATGTACTGCATTTTAATTGCATCTTAAAAGCAGAGGCATCCTGTTCTTAGTTACCTTTGGGGAATTTGGTGTGGAGTGTTATTGATTTATTTATAATTCATACTCTACTCACTTCTGAAAAAAAAAATGCCTTGAAGCTGCTGATGAATAGTCAGATAGTGTCCTGAAGAAGAAACAATTCTGGCCCTGGATTTTAATTCCAGTTGTTTGTAACTCGCTGTGTGACCTCAGGCAACTCATATGACCTTTGTGGGCCTTGATTTTCCTCATCTATAAAATGCAGGTCTAAGTATGTCAGATTGGGAGGTGGATGAGTGGACAGATATTTACGAGGTAGTGCCAGGTTTCCCTCTTGCACCACGTTCTATGTTACTATGAGTATGAATGTATCAGAAAGCCTGGTTGATATGCACAATTACAAGATAGTACTCTACAGAAATGGCCTGTAGAAACCCAGTAGGAGAACTCGCTCATGAAAAGTCATCTTTTTAAGTATTCTGCACTGTGGCGTGTTTGCATTGATTAACAGGATTCTTCAGGAACTCACCTAAATACTTGCCTTAATAGTATTGCTAGCACATGTCAGGCTTGGAACCCCTTGAATATGATCCAACTTTATTATTTTCCCTCTGCTTTTGTTTTTAATAATGGCAACACACCCCAGATAAAGACATTTTAATAACTCTCTTTAGCAAAAATGTGTTCTGGCACCGGCCTCATTGCTGATAGCCGAGGGCATCCATACCATTTTCAGAGATCATGCAGACAGAAAGCTGACTTAGTTCCTAAAGCAAAGTTATGACTATAATTTTCCTCAATTGCAGTCGAGTCTCATTTGATTTGTGCTCAAGGGTACTTCAATTGGATTCATTTCCACCAGTTGGAATATCTTGCTACAGCTGGAAGCCTCAAATGGAACTTACTCCACTGATTCTATTAAAAACCAAATGTATTTGGTACCTAGAGTGGCCAAGGAATCTGTCTCCGGATTTAAGGAGAGTCAGGGAATAGAGTGGCTGGACATCAACCTGATATTGTATAGCACATTGCCCCACGGACAAGAAATCTCCAGGTGCATTCACAGCTTTTCCCTTCTGATGGTCATTCCCAGGCATCACATGTGTAATTATCTTAGTTCTTCCGACTGAAAACCAGCAATGACCATTATGATGACAAAAAAGTTGACGTGATCACTTGTCTGTAAAAGATCCCTATAATTAGGTGTGTTAATTAGTCAGTATTCTGTCTTGTTTCTATTTTTAGCCAAAGACCAGCATCCCCACAAACATCATTTCCACAAATTTCTGTGTGCTCTTTCTTGCCAATGATTTGCAAAGCCCATTTTAATTCGTGAGTAAATCAAAAGTAATCTCCCACACTGTTCCCAAGCCCCTTGCATCTCTGGCAAGCAAAGAAGGTCATATATCAAATCCAGACAGTCCCTTAGCACCAGGCTGCTGGCATCGTTCATCAAGAAAGTGGGTGACCAATTGAGCTGCTCTAAGCCAGCATCTGCTGGATGCTTTCTTTTTTTCCTTCTTATTTTATAATAGAGAAAACAGATGCCAAAATGGATTTGTATTTATGAATCTTTTGTCGCTTGTCGGGATTATTTTCCTGTTCATCTAAAGTTGTATAAATTCATCCAGGATATTAAGTTCTTAAATGTAGTTTTATTCCCTTGAATCCACAGTAAAAAGATTTTCAAAAAAGGAAAAAGAAAAAGAATTATGGCACATAATGGAAAATGATTGATGAAAACCTAGAGCAATGCAGGATATATATTTTAAGAAAAGGTTTCCAAAGAGGAATCCATCATGGCAGTGCTGTAAAGTATACACTCTATCATAGAAACTCTAGATTGTAAAATCAAGGTGCCTATTTTTTTCTTTAAAAAATATTCTATTCAGGATATAAAACCGCAAAGACTTTCATTAATAGTGCTAGCTGATGAGAAAACTAACAATGAAAAAGCCCAACTGATTCCTGTGGCAGTGAGAAGGATAGAGGAAGGAAGATGGAGAAAGTAATTATTTCTCAACTCCCAGGTCAGGACAATCTAACTTTTTGCAAATGGGTAGGGAAGGGGATGAAGAGAGATGGCAGAAGTTATGTATTAGTCAGCACAGGCTAGGTTATACTGTGATAACAAAGGACCCAACATTTCGTTGGCTAACAACAACCAAGATTTCTTTCTTGTTAGCACTATTTGACCACTGTGGGTTGGCCATGACTCTGTGCCATGTCATCCTTGCCTGAGGACTCAGGCCGCTGGAGTAGCTTCTGTCTGGAACATTACTGAGTGTTGAGGAAAAGGAAAAGAGGAACATGGCAAATCACATGCTGGTGTTTAAAGCTATTGTCTGGAAGGGACACCTTCAACTTCTGCTCAAATTTCATTAGCTAAAACAAATCATTTGGCCATGCCAGAGAAAATAAGATGCATGGCCCTCCAGCAGGGAGGGTGTCAAATAAGGGGACAATTATATAGTCCATCAGTGACTATGAGAATGGCTTCTTGGAACATGGAGTAAGGGAAGTGTAATTGACTGAGACTTCAGTTACTGGCTTTGTGTTTGTGCTAGGCTGTGCTTCCTATGGGCTGCTCCCTACCAATGACTCTCTGTGTGTGGTGTGGATACTAAGGCAAACCTATTCCTGAGGAGCGGAGGACTCCTTTGTTAGCTACCTCTGGCTCAAAGACTCCTCAATAGCTTTACCAAGCCCTCCTTTGACTGCATAGTCATTTAGGATGCTTCCATTCAATTTTCTCTTCTTCTCTCCTTCACTTGGGGTCATATTTGCATCATGATCTGATGGCTCTCCCAGTCTTCTCTATCTGCCTCCCTATTTCCTTTCAAAAAAACATCTCCCCTAATCAAGTCTCTGTATATATAATCTTTTCTCGGCAGAGTTCACCACAGAACAGTCTATTGGAAGATGAAACAAAATTGAGTAGCTTATGAGTCTCTGGATTTGTTTGAATCACTTGTACTTATAAATAAATGTGGTGTCTGGAATGATATGTATGTCCTATACATATTGGGGGGATATGCCATTCCTACTAACAGGATATATCTAGAGATAGATATAGATATTCAGATTCCTACTGAATCAAGTCATCAGAGTGCCTGTCCTGCTCAAAGCCCTCCTTAGGAAGATAGCTCCACTCATGGCCTCCTGCTAGAGAAGTGGCTCTTAGCTGCCATGTTTTATACCCACTTCTGCCTACAGAGGTGTTTGGAACACAGGTCTGGACCCAAGGGCAGTCATTAATAGTGGCCAATGCCTGTGTAATGATGTTGTGTGAAAAGTTCTGTCTATATACAGGCAGCAGTGATTAAAGGAGAATCAGTCAAATTCTCTTGGTATTTGAACTGGGACTTAATTGTAATTGAGTTTCCCCCAGAAGCAGACCCTGAGACAAGAACTTGGGTGTAGTTAGTTCATTCAGGATGTGATTTCCAGGAAGTACAAGTAGGAAGTAGCAAAAGTGAGACATGGAGGAGAGAAAACTAATGAAGAGTAAAGGAGTGGTTATCACTGCAGGCAACTGGAGCTCAACCTTACTGGGGATGCTTTGAGAAACTATGTCAGACTCATGCTGAAATTGTCCCCCTGGAGGACATGGAAGCCAGAGAATTCACTCACTGAGTTCTGTGCTCCATCAGTTGAGGGTTCCCACTTCTAAGGCATTACCTCCTTTAGTCTTCTGGGTTGCACTTGCTGTAGCTGAACAAGCTTCCATGGACCCTCAGGTGCAGAAGTTGAAAGGTGCTTGAATTGAGAAGCTTATCTGCTAGAAACTCTACTAAAGCTGCAGATAGATTCAGAGGTGGGCAGAAAGGATAAGGGGTGGGTTCTTGACAGCATCAGCAAAGAATTTTAAGGAGAGAGATAGGACCAGGGGTTGAAAAGACAGGAAATAATGTGAACAGAAAGTCATAACTGAGCAGAAAATATCAAGAAGCTGACACTATGAGCAAGAAATTGTGGGGTAGAAGACAAAGTAGAGAAAGGGCAGATAGTGAATAGCTGGTTAGGTCACTGGTTAATTATGGAAAGGCTGTTTAATCAGAGATGAGAGGGGCTACTTCTTCCTAGGGGCATTGACTCTTATTGTCCTCTTCATCTTGTACCTTGTGAGGCAACGGCCAAGACTTCTCAATAGTTTCTTTTTGACGTTTGTATTACTTGCATTAGGGATTAAGTCCTTAGTCTCAGGCATGGGATTAAAAACCAGAAGTAGGTTTCCCCACAAAATGAATGGGCACTTGTGCAAATTCTCAGGATATCTCAGGGGTGAAACATAAGCAAGTACTAATGATGCCTTCTGAGTTTCTGATACCCAATGGAAAAGAAAGGAGAGGAACCCTTTCCAAAAAGTGGGGTGCAAAAGTTTCCATTTGTTCTTATGTCTGGGTTTCGTGCTGTGGTGTGAGGCTGACTGATGCATGGGTGGAGTTCTTTCACAGCTTAGGGGTCTGCCTTGGCCAATGAAGATGAGCACTTGTTCTTCAATGGATCTTAGCAGGGGCAACAGCAATATGATAGCCTTGGTATGTGTCCCTTTGCTTAGCTGCTTTCAGATCCTTGCTAGCTTTGGAACCAGTTCAGTGCAGGTCTCACTCTTATCAAGGATGACTGAGCATTCAGGACCCAAACAGCCCAGGGCTAAGTAAGCCACTGATGTTTTTAAAATATTTAACTAAAAGGTAATATGTAAAATTAGTACCTAAATATGAGTAATTATATTATAGTCAAGATGTATCATTCAGTTTTATATTTAAGGTCTACCAACTTCAAGTACTTTAGCAGAAAGTTTGGGGACCAAAGAAAGTCTTGTTCCAAAGTGCTGTTTATTAACTTACGACTCCCCAAAACTCCAAACAAGATCGTCCTGAAGATCAGTACATTTCTTAAAACCTTGTCTACTATCCCCTTCTTTTCTGGCCAGTAATGCAACCTTGCATCATGAAAATATTCTGAGCTTCCCAAATCTATTCTCTTTCTCTGTTTAAATGTACCTGTGCAGTGTCTTATGCACCATTGCTTTTCCAAGGTGCTCAAGGCTAGGAGTGGCTTACTGCGTGCTAATATACTAGGATATTGGCCTCTTTATGGAGAACCTTTGAGGATGCTGCCTGTTGCAGGTTGAGTTCTCAGGGAAGCAGATGCTAAGATGAAGTTAAGAGTGCCAAAAATTTACGGGGGAGTCATACCTGTGAAAGCAAAAGAGCTTGAAGCAGGATTGGGCAGTGGGAGCCATCAGACCATGATGCAGACTTATTAAGCCTCTGTCAGCTCAATGGGGGAACTCCAGAGCACAGATTGCCCATTATAGGAGCCCCATGTTGTGTGGAAATGAAGAGGCTCTGTACCACTGCCTTCCTCAGTTATTCACTGAGGCTACCCTTTCAAGAGCATGACCTTGGCCTGAAAATGGAGGAAAACTAAAGACATCGAGTGTTGAGGCTGCCAGCTACTCACACTCCTTGAAGTCGGGTGGAGTGTCCTTTCTTGGAGAAGGATCTGAGTGGTTCATGTTCATGTCTGCCACACTAACTTAACCAAAGGGAAGACTCTCTAATGGTGGAAATTTTAAGGCCTGTGGTGGGCCTTAAAATGTTTATAAACATTTTCCAGATCCTACTTTGTCCTGGTTGCTTTCATATAGCATTTCTTGAGCAAAACAAGAAAAAAGGAAAATGAGATTGCTTTTTTGTTGCTCCCTTTCCCATTCCTCATTGCCTATTGTTTGGTTGTCTTGCTTCGCAGAATATTTAAATCCTACTTATCTGTCAAGGCTCAGTTCAGGATTGTCATGGTGACCAAATATTTGAAATTGGGACTCTCCCAGAAAATCAGGGACTTATTTGAAAGCCTGTGCCTTCAAATCACCACTGCTGGCCAGCTTTGTGTTCTGTAGGTGGAAGAACCATATTTGTTTTTATTTTAGTTATATCTTCCCAGTACCCTAACCTATTATTGTATGTTACTGGACACATTTAATTTTTTTTATTTGCTTGTTTTTTGAGATGGAGTGTTGCTCTGTCACCAGGCTGGAGGGCAGTGGCACGATCTTGGCTCACTGCAACCTCTGCCTCCCGGGTTCAAGCGATTCTCCTGCCTCAGCCTCCTAAGTAGCTGGGACTACAGGTGCACAGCACCATGCCCAGCTAATTTTTGTATTTTTAGAGAGACAGGTTTTCACCATGTTGAACAGGATGGTCTTAATCTCTTGACCTCGTGGATGCACTATTTAACGTTCATCAGATCTACAGCTCACTGGGTCAAGGTGTGTTCTCAATGCTCCCATTAGACCTATTTGGTTTTTTTCTTGGTTAAGTCTCCACATACTGGGGAGCAAATTTCTTACCCAACTTTGACACATATTGATGAATATCCTTCTCCCTCTATAATAAAGGAAGATTCAGAGGAGAATTTTTTTTAAGGCACAATTTTTAGCAAGTAGCAAGTTGTGTCTTAAAGAAATACTCTTTACATCTTGTCGTCTGTGGGAGATTCCATTTTTCAAAGATGGCTCCAATATCTTCCATTCTCCATGTTCCTCTAGAATTTAGCCATTCCCTCATTAAGAAGTGGAGTCTAAGTCCCTTCCCTTTGAATCTGGGTAGGCTTGTGACTACGTGCATGGATAGAAGGCAGTGGAAGTGATGCTTTATGACTTCTGAGGCCAGATGAGCTAAGGATATGCAGCTTTATGGTTCTCTAGGACACTCACACTTGGAACCCAGCTAGCACGCTGTCAGGGAGGCCAAATATCCTATGAACAGACTCATGTGGAGAGGAACTGAGGCCCCAGGTCCACAGCCCTGGCAGAACTCCCAGCACAACTTCAACTTGCCAATCCTAGAAATGAGCTATCTTGAAAGGATCCTCCAGGCCACACTTAGACTGCTCAGGCTGAAGACACATGAAGCAGCAATGAGCCTTCCTCATTGAGTCCTGCACAAATTGCTGATCTGTGAACAAAATATAATTGTTGTTGTCTTAAGCCACTCCATTTTGGGTTGGTTTGTGTATTAGTCCATCCTCACACTGCTATAAAGAACTACTTGAGACTGGGTGGTTTATGAAGAAAAAAGGTTTAATTGACTCACAGTTCTGCAGACTTAACAGGAAGCATGACTGGGAGGCCTTATGAAACTTACAATCATGGTAGAAGGTGAAGGGGAAGCAAGGACCTTCTTCACATGGTGGCAGGAGAGAAGGCAAGTGAAGGGGAAGTGCCATATACTTTTAAACCATCAGATCTCATGAGAAGTCACTCACTATCATGAGAGCAGCAAGGGGGAAATCCACCCCCGTGATTCAATCACCTCTCCCCAGACCCCTCCCCTGGCATGTGGGGATTACAATTTGACATGAGATTTGGGTGGGGACCCAGAACCAAACCATGATCGCCTCCCAAATATCATGTCCTTCTTACATTTCAAAACACAACCATGCCTTCCCAGCAGTCCCCTAAAGTCTTAACTCATTCCAGTATTAACTCAAAAGTCCAAGTCTGAAGTTTCATCTGAGTCACTTCTGCCTATGAGCATGTAAAGTCAAAAACAAGTTAGCTGCTTCCAAGATTCAATGGGGGTACCAGCATTGGCTAATTGCTCCTGTTCCCAAGAAGTTCCTCCTCATCATTTGTTCCAAAATGGAGAAATTGGCCAACACAGAGGGGCTACAGATACGCTGTAAGCCTGAAACCCAGTAGGGCAATCATTAAATCTTAAAGCTCCAAAATAATCTCCTTTGACTCCATGTCTCACATTCAGGCCACACTGATGCAAGGGGTGGGCTTCCATGGACTTGGGCAGCTCAACCCCTGTGGCTCTGCAGGGTTCAGTCCATGAGGCTACAGGCTGGCATTGAATGTCTGTGGCTTTTTCAGGTGCACAGTGCAAGCTATTGGTAGATATACTATTCTGGGGTCTGGCGGATGGTGGCCCTCTTCTCACAGCTCCACTAGGTAGTGCCCCAGTGGGGACTCTGTGTGAGGGCTCCAACCCCATATTTCCCCTCACATTGCCTTAGTAGAGGTACTCCATGAGGGCTCTACCCCGTAGTAAACTTCTGCCTGGACATCCAGGTGCTTCCATACATCCTCTGAAATCTAGGGGGAGGTTCCCAAACCTCAATTCTTGACTTCTGTGCACCTGTAGGCCCAACACCACATGGAAGCTACCAAGGCTTTGGGCTTGCACCCTCTGAAGCAATGGCCTGAGCTGTACCTTAGCCCCTTTTAGCCATGGCTGGAACTGGAGTGGTTGGGACTCAGGTTGCCATGTCCTGGGGCTACACAGAGCAGTGGGGCCCTAGGCCCAGCCCACGAAATCATTTTTCCCTCTTAGACCTCTGGGCCTGTGATGAGAGAGGCTGCCTTAAAGATCTCTGACATGCCCTGGAGACATTTTCCCCATTGTCTTGGCTATTAACATTCAACTACTCCTTATTTATGCAAATTTCTGCAGCAGGCTTGAATTTCTCCCCAGAAAATGGGTTTTTCTTTTTTTACCACGTGGTCAGGCTGAAAATTTTCCAAATTTTTATAGCTCTTCTTCCCTTTTAAATATAAGTTCTGATTTCAGAGCATCTCTTTCTTCATGTATATGAGTGTATAATTTTAGAAACAGCTGGGACATATCTTGAATGATTTGCTGCTTAAACATTTCTCCCACCAGATATCCTACATCATCTTTCTCAGGTTCAAAGCTCCACAGATCTCTAGGGCAGGGGCAAAATGCTGCCAGTCTGTTTGCTAAAGCATAGCAAGAATGACCTTTATTCCAGTTCCCAGCATGTTCCTCATCTTCATCTGAGACCACCTCAGCCTGGCCATATCTGTCCATATCGCCATCAGCATTTTGGTCAAAACCCATTTGACAAGTCTCTAGGAAGTTCCAAACTTTCCCACATCTTCCTGTCTTTTTCCGAGCCCTCCAAACTGTTCTATCCTCTGCCTGCTACCCAGTTCCAAAGTCGCTTCCCCATTTTCAGGTATTTTTGTATTAATAGCAGTGCTCTACTCTCCTGGCACCAATTTTCTATATTAGTCTGTTCTGACACTGTCATAAAGAACTATCTGAGATGGGTAATTTATGAAGAAAAAGGCTTAACTGACTCACAGTTATTCAGGATTAACAGGAAGCGTGACTGGAAGGCCTCAGGAAACTTACAATCATGGCAGAAGGTGGAGGGGAGGCAAGGACCTTCTTCTCATGGTGGCAGGAGAAAGAGAGAGCTAAGGGGGAAGTGCCACACACTTTTAAACCATTGGATCTTGTGAGAACTCACTCACTATCATGAGAACAGCAAGGGGAAAATCCATCCCTGTGATCCAGTCACTTCCCATGAGGCCCCTCCTCTGGCATGTGGGGATTACAATTTGACATGAGATTTTGGGTGGGGATACAGAGCCAAACTATATCAGTTTGTTACCCAATAACAGTAACCAGAACACCTTCATTTTGTGTTCTTCTCAAATATAATTTATTTCTGCCCTTTTAGTGACTGACATGACATATTTGTACTGCGTGGTAATCCCAGGGAAAGATGACTCAGCAAATTAATTTCAAAGTGATTATAATGTAACTCTTCTAAAAATGTTGCTTTTTTTTTTTTTTTTTTTTTTTTTACAGTGGTAGTAGCTGGGAATTCAGGTCTTCTTCTATCCTTCCATTGATGGCTCTGGAGTCTGTAATGCTCCTCTGGTTGTCTTCACTGATGGATGGATCTTCACACCAAGATTTGGGAGATTTACACAATGTGATGAGAACACAGTATAATCTTTATAGTGCTTCTCTTCTAAGGACTTCTAAAAGTAAGTACTCATATATATATTTTTATCTTCCCTAGATTTCTGTGATGCTCTGACTTTTAGAAACACTCCCTTCTCTCACCTTTACTTACCCCAGGATTTTCCAAACTGTGTTCTGTAGAACCCTATTCCCTAGAACATTAATAGGTTTTCTGCAGAGACAAATTAGTTTGAGAAATACTGAACACTTTACCATTCTCTTGGAGATTGATGAGGCTTATTAGCATCAGAGAGTCTTGCAGGAAAGAAACTGGTTTCAATTATTTATTCATTTGAACAGTTATTTATTGAGTCCTTATTCTGATTCAGGCTTTGTGCAGATGCCAGATATACAGCAGTGAAGAAACATACATGGTTCCACCCTGAACAATCTGGGGGGTGGGGTAGATAGCTAATTTGTAATTACAAATTGTAATGACTATTCTGAAGGAAAAGAACTGTGGACCACAAGAGAGAGTGATGGGGCAGCTACATTAGAGTGAGTTAGAGGAAGAAGTGATGTTTAAGTTGAGACTTGATGGAAGAGTTGGGTTGGCCAGTTGAAGAATGTTCTAGGCAGAAAAAAACAGCACAGGTAAAGGCCATGAGGCAAGAAAGATATCGGCAATGAGAATAATGCTGGCCATTTTGGCAATGGAGCCAATGAGGAAAGGCCAGTGAGGGTAAAGGAGAGTGGAGGGTGGGTTAGAACAGTCCCCTCCAAATGGTAGTTGGCAGGTGCTAGGGAAGCCTGCCCGAAAGGGGAGAAACCAAGAGTGCACTGATCATGTGTTTGTAGCTGCTAAAGTGGTAGCGAGGCTGATAAGAACACATCAAACTTTAATGTGTATACAAATAAAATTCTAATTCAGTAGGCGTGGGGTGGGACCCGAGACTGAATTCTGCTAAACTCCCAGGTGATGCCAAAGCTGCTGGACCACAATGTGAGAGGTAGGAGTGAAAACTGCCTTCCCTGCCAGCCCCTTTCCCTCTCCCGCCACTCCCAATTCCTGGGCTCCTCATTCCTGCTTCAAGTGGTTTGGAACAGAAATCATGCATCTGTCCTGCCCTGCTGTACGGTAATTGCACCTTTTCAGGCTCAAAAAAATTGTCTTGTTTATCTCAGTCTTACCTCTAGCTCCAAGTCCAATTAATGATCAAGGTTCTAAAATTTCTTTTGCTAAAGTTTAGCGAATTTTAAGTGTCATAATTCGATTCCACACGTCGCAGCTCACATAATGATTTGTAGTGGTGGTGGCGGTAGGAAAATCCAGAGGAAACCTTCCTAAAAATGTAATCTGAGGCCGGGCGCGGTGGCTCACGCCTGTAATCCCAGCACTTTGGGAGGCCGAGGTGGGCGGATCATGAGGTCAGGAGCTTGAGACCACCTTGGCTAACACGGTAAAACCCCATCTCTACTAAAAATACAAAAAATTAGCCTGGTGTGGTGGCAGGCACCTGTAGTCCCAGCTACTCGGGAGACTGAGGCAGGAGAATAGCGTGAACCCGGGAGGCGGAGCTTGCAGTGCGCAGAGATCGCGCCACTGCACTCCAGCCAGGGTGACAAAGTAAGACTCCGACTCAAAAAAAAAAAAAAAATGTAATCTGAGATGCCCGTTTATTCCCTTGGGATGGATGGCAAATACCAGCATGTGTGGTCACTTTAGAGTAACGGAAAGACAGTTCATAGTGTGCCCATGCTGAACATCCCTAATATGAAGGTGGAGTGGGGGCCTGTGACCCTTCTCATTTAGGATTTAAGGCCTGTTGCATTTAGAGATGAGAGGATCTGGGTTGATGGATATCTTAGTTTAGGTTCGTGGAAGGCAGTCCCTGAGTTGGCTTGGTTTGTGTGCCAAGTGATATATTCACAAAATGCTCCCAGGGGAACCCAGTAAGGGAGTGAGGCAGCAGGACAGGAAAAGAGAGAAAGCCAAGCAGTTGCACAATCTCAGAGTTCTACAGAGAAGAGCTTCAGGCTGGGTCTGCAGGTGAGCTCTGGAGCGGAAGATCTGCCACAGCACTGTCCCTAGTTAAGGCGCCCACACCCATGCATCATTGGTGAAGAGTCAAGGGTGGAGGCAGAAAAAGTGTCAGGCACTTTAAACTTTCTGTCCATGGGGGCAAAGTGGGCCTCAGTAGCCTAAGGCCAGCCATCCAAGAAAGATCATCAGGTGCTGTCTGCTGGAAACACACACACACACACACACACACACAACACACACACAAGACACACACAGCACATACACACACAAACACACACAACACACACACACAAAACACACACAAACACACAACATGCACACACACACAAACACACACACACCACACACACACACCACACACACACACCACACACACACACACACACACACACACTCTGAAGGCAGGAACATAAACACAGTAAAATGGATCTGATCTGAAGAGATCTGAGGGGCACTGATGTTAGCTCCTATAATGAGAACAGGAAAAGGCATTTTTCTGGAAAGGTCATGTTGAGGACAAGGGGCCTTTGATGCCTTTGTCAGAGGTGGTTGAACCAGAGTGACTCCATCTTGAATAGGGTCTAGATAAAATCAGGCTGAGACCTGTTGGGCTGCATTCCCAGGAGGTTAGGCATTCTTAGTCACAGGATGAGATAGGAGCGTGGCACAAGGTCACAAAGACTCTGCAAGGACCTTGTAAAAACTCTTTACAACAAGGTGAGGTAAAGAAGCCAGCCAAAACCCACCAAAACCAAGATGGCCACGAAAGTGACCTCTGTTCTCCTCGCTGCTCATTATATGATAATTATAATACATTAGCATGCTAAAAGATGCTCCCACCAGTGCCATGAAAGTTTACAAATGCCATGGCAACATCCAGAAGTTACCCTGTATGGTCTAAAAGGCGGAGGAGCCGTCGGTTCTGGAAATTGCCCCTTCCTTGGAAAACTCATGAATAATTCACCCCTTGTTTAGCATATAACTAAGAAGTAACTATAAGTATACTCAGTTGAGCAGCCCATACTGTTGCTCTGCTTGTGCCATCCTTTCATTTCCTTACTTCTCTAATCAACGTGCTTTCACTTTACTTATGAACTTGCCCCGAGTTCGTTCTTGGGTGAGATCCAAGAACCCTCTGTCAGGTTCTGGACTGAGGTCCCTTTCTGGTAACAGCTTCATTCTACTGGTGTGGCTAACTCAACTGTCACTGAACATCCTTTCTAGGTAGAACTTGTACTTTTCCTACCAATGGCGTTTGATTGTGTACTTCCTCTCAAAATAATATTCTCTACTTTGTACTTAAGAAGTTGAAAACTTTTTATAAATTCATCTTAATTTTTACAGGGAGTTGGCAGATAAAAAATCTATTATTGTGTCATTTATAAAAACTGTAATGAAAAATGTGAAGAACAGAATGATTACAGAGGTGGTTCAGCAACACATGGTTAAAGTTGTCTTATCACTTGTTTCATCTATTTAGTATTTTTTCCATTTCTTATTTTTCTCCAGGAGATGTATTGAGTGCATACTCTTAGCTAGGAACTCTTTATTTGCTTGTTGAAAACTAGAATAATAAAGATGCAAGGTGTGTTCTTTAGGATGAGAAAATTGGCATTTGGCAACCATCCAAACTGTCTCCAGGTTGGATGTCTCCTTGCTGCATGTATTATTCTGTGTATCTTATAGTTAAACAATGGGACAATGCGGTGAGGGGCTGCTCTGTAGTTTAGATCCCACTCCCTTCACTTCAAATGATACAGTCTGTTGGAGCCAATTATCTAGGTCTCTCCTCTTCTTCTTGTATGTATGTTAGTTGCGTGTTTTAAATTTTTCACAATAATATGTTGGGATGAAGATAATTTCTACATATTTGAATAAAATTTGTGACATACAGAAAAAAAGAAATTAGGCCAGGTCCAGTGGCTCATGCCTGCAATCTCAGCACTTTGGGAGGCTGAGGTTGGAGGATCACTTGAGTCCAGGAGTTTGACTAGCCTGGGCAATATAGCAAGTTCCCATGTCTACAAAAAGTAAAAACAAACAAAAAACAAACAAACAAACAAAAAAAGAGTTAAAATTTTAAAAATTAGATGCAGTTCTGTTGAACACACAAAGTTCAGACTTGAAGATCAATAGAACATTTTGTGATGCATAAATACTGTGGATTCTGGGACTTGACCATTCTGAAGTCATTTGTAAAATAAAATGTATCAGGGGATCCTGCATTATCAGCTTAAATATAGAAGAGAGTTTGAACCAATTCTTTCTTAAATCTGGTAGAATTGTTGAAGAAAATGAACAGTTTCAAAATAATTTTATCAAGTTTAACACTTGTTAGAAATTCACTTTCAGTCTAACATAATTTCGAACTAAATGTAAGTCCTTTATCAAGGCCAGTACTGTCCAATAGAAGTCTGATAGGAACCACATGTAATTTTAAATTTGCTAGTAGCCATGTTAAAACAAAGTAAGAAGAAATAGGCTGGGAGCATTGGCTCATGTCTGTAATCCCAGCACATTTGGAGGCTGAAGCAGGCAGATCACTTGAGGTCAGGAGTTCAAACAATATAGTGAAATCCTGTCTCTACTAAAAATAAAAAAATTAGCTACACATTAGGTGGGTGCCTGTGATCTCAGCTACTCAGGAGGCTGAGGCAGGAGAATCACTTGAACCTGGAAGGCAGAGGTTGCAGTGAGCCGAGATCCTGCCACTGCACTCCAGCCTGGGTGACAGAGCACTACTCTGTCTCAAAAAAAAAAACCATAAATAAATAAAAATAAAAAGTAAGAATAAACACGTGAAAATAATTTTAATAAGATTTAATTTAAACCAATACAACTGAAATATTATAATTTCAAGATGTCAATATAAAAATTTTTGTTAAGATATTTTACATTTTTGTGTACAAAGTCTTTGGAATTCAGTGTGTTATTTTGTACTTAACAGCACATACCAGTTTGGAGTGGCTACTGTATTAGAAAGTATATTAGAAAGTACAGGCCTAGGCAAAATTAAAAAGCATAGTTCAATTACATCATATTCCAATTTAATTTATAAAAATTCAAATATACAGATCTCACTCCTCCCTCCAAATAAAGGAAAAAGTCATTTAAATAGTGTGGGCTATTTTGTCTATATTCAGCTTTATAAATTCCCCTCCTGGACTAGGTGTGCTGTCACAAAGGTAAATCTGCTTTTTCCTACTTGGCCTGAGTCCCACATGCCTCTTATAATATACACCTCTTGCTACATTAACTATGTTGTTGGTATTTAAATATGTGTATTATTTTTTACAACATGGCCTCTAACACAAGCCAGCTACTTCATGTGGTACTTATTCAAAAAATAGTCAGGGAATCCAACAGTGGAGGAAAACAGGCCTGCAGTGGGCTCAGTGAAGGGTACCAATATTTTGGTTTCCAATATGGAACAAGTAAATAGGGCTGTAACAAATCTAGCCACGAGATTCAAGAGAGAAAAATGCCTGTACTTTATGGGCAATTTGATGGATTTTCAAGGGTAATTTTGACTTTGTGATTTTAACTTTGGATGGAATAACTGTAGCCAAAGATGTTATTGCCCTGTAGTAAAATGGGTCATTCATTGAAGTCATTTACTGAGTAGACATGGTCTCCTTCTCGTCCCCTCCCCCAGCCCTGCCCCAGAGACACTCAGAATCCTCATGCTACCTGAGGGCATGTCACCAGCTAATCACCTGCCCTGCCTGCTCAGCTGTGCCTGGGTTCAGTCTTTCCTCAGAACTTTGCCTTCATCCAAACTTAGCTTTTCCTGTCTCATTTCCTCAGAACCCCACTTCCTGCTGCACAGTAGCTGGCCATCCTGTGATGCTAATACCTGGATCATCTAAGGTAAGGTTTGTATTGGGAGCTCATGCCTGGACAGACAAAACTTCAAAGAAATGACTTTGAAAGCAACAATAAAGTTGGACGACTCTTCAAATGGTTTCACAATAACCCCTGGAATGAGATGATAGGGATCATACAACTGGGTCTTACTGTTAAATGCTGGTTGGTGCATGCTTGCAATAAAGTTAAAGTCTTCTTGGCAATTCAACTTTGTTATTATAGCAACTCTTTCTCTAGATTTCGCCTTGTTATGTTTTCCTTGAACTTTCTGCCAATTTTCCTCAAAATGTGGCATTGCAGACAGGAGTTGCCTGGAAAAAGACCCTTTACTTTTAATGTCATTTATCTTCAAAAGTACTAAAATAATAATTTGTGATGTCATTAACAGAGTTTAAATAAATGAATAAATTTAGCTTTTATTTTAAAGTTTACATTTTCAACTGTAAAATGGCGTTTTTATGGCTTTGTGAGCTTAGGCAAATGTAGATGTGTGTCAAAGCTAATATAGATTTCAACGTTTATGCATTAAAAATGGAAAATTAACAATATTTCCACACTGCAGGAAATTAAAATGGTATCTTTTTCTTTATAAAAACTTAAAATCAATGATTATATCTTTTAATAGAGATTAATTGAATAAAATCACCTTTTAACATAACATAAATTTATTTTATTTTCCCCAAATGTGGTATTGTGATAGCTCAGTTGGCACGATGGTGACGTTACCTTGGGGTAGTAATTAAATCTGGGTCTGAAAACTTGTGTTTGCCACTAGATTCTAAAGTGCTAAGGTTCTCAAGGTCGGCTCTAGGTCTCTGTTCTTGGCATCAAGTGCAGTGTGTTGAACCAACACATAACTTTGGGTATGTCAGGTCCTAAGAGCTGTGATTTGCAGAAATAAAATGGCTTGGTGTTATGATTTCTTAAATATGCAGTATGAGTGGACGAGGGAGGGGCCCAGTGTCTAGTGAACACCTGTAGTGGGCCAGGCATTCTGATAGTTGTTACAATACACTGCATCTACAGTAGTAGCTTAGGTCCTATGGAGTTATCTGTATTCCTTAAACATTCTTAGCCCTTTAAGAGCAGGAGACAGACCAAATCCTATCACAGCTAAGCCAGTTACAACGAGAAACCACAAACAATTGAAGGATTTCTAGGTCCTTGTTGGCAGTTCTCTTATCTCAAGAACTTTCCAGGACAGGGAATGACCTTGCACTGTTCCAAGGTTTCACTGTAGTAGGATTAGCCTTGGAATAGTTTCTTGGTTATTGTCCAAGTCTTCCTGGCTTATTTCGGAGTCGCTTCTGGCCCAGGGAAGAAATGTTTTGTCCCAGAGGCTCAGGTCAGGGTTGTGAACTCCTTTCTAACCACGCTCCAGGGCCGAGTTATCTGGAGCATGGCTTCGTTGTACACAGACCACTGTCAAATCTTGCCTAGACTTAAGGTAGTTTACCTATTATCTCTGTGTCAATGAAAATTCTAATATCTAACTTTCAGGTTGGGAATGAAATGCACTTATGTATATGCAAACTGCTGACTGACTGTATCAGTTATTCATTTGTCACAATAATGCTATGTAATAATGAACAACTACAAAACCTCAAGGACATATAACGATAAGTATTTATTGCTTATGGGTTTGAGTCCGCTGAAATTTGGCTAGGTGGTTCCACTAGTCTGCAATGGGCTTGTCCACATGTCTGTAGCTTGTCTAGTGGTCAGCTGGCTGATCCAAGTGAGATAATCAGCATACCTTGGCTCTGGTCTATGTGTCTCTCATTCTCTCAGGCTAGCCTGGGAATAGTCCCATAGTGGCAGAGATGCAGAACAAGTTTTAATGTGCAAGTCCATCGTAAGCTTCTGCTTATTAAACTTCTGCTGACATCCCGTAGGCCAATATGAGCAAATGGTTGATTTGAGTGCAGTGTCAAAGAGTGAGGCAGATCACCCTGCCCATGGAGAGAGGCCATGGCAAAGCTATATGGCAAAAGACATGGATATGAAGGAGGGATGGAGATTGAGGACAGGCTGCAATATATCACAACAGACATAGGTGGTTTAGAGGAACAAATGTCAGAGTTTTGGCTATTTAGCATCTGAACTCCATTTCTGTTTGAGATATTCCCTACTTCATGGGTCTTGATGAGACCCATAAAGTAAAACAAGCTGACATACTTGCTTTCTTGGTGCCTCTGTGCCTAAAGGATGCAATCCCATGATGGGCACCCAACTATTCTGACATACTTGCCTGGAACCCTGGATCTGGAACTGGGATACCAAGAGGCATGGAGAACCCATACAGGTGACGTCAGCAGTGATGAGTCAAGGTGTAGTTTCAGGGCAGGAGGGGTGGCGGTGCTATTGGTGGCTTCCTGTGTGTGATGGATTGATTGCATCAGTGGCCTCAATTTGTTACTGCCTGTATTAGGCCTTTTGTTGAGTAAGGTTTTACAGGTCCTCTCACCAAAGAGCATCCATTTCCCTACTCCTTAAACCTAGGCTGGTCTTGTGATTTGCCTTGAACTGTAAAGTGCTGGTGCCACCAGTTCTGAGCCTAGGCCTCAAGAGGTATTTTTGGGCACTTTTGTGCTTCCTTTGCCATCACCATGAGAACAGAACTGTGGGAGAATGAGACATGTGAAGCAGAGCTAAGTTGTCCCAGTTGCCTGCCCCACGTGAGGCCAGGCTAGAAAATCCAATCGCTCACCAACCTGGAGCCTCCTGAGTGGCCTAGGTGAGAGGTCAGAGCTGCTCACTAGCCTCTAAGGGACCCCAAGCCCATGAGCCACACTTATTGCATGTCACACTGTTTGCTATGCAGCATTATTGTAGAAGTAGCTAACTCGTACACTATGTCCAGTGCTAGACGAGTTGTGTGGCGGAATTTTCAGTAGTTGTGGCTGCCTCCCAACTCTTTCTTTCTGTCCATTTTCAGAGCCTGGGCCTCCAGAATTGTTAACAATTATGAAAGTTACTCAGTATCTTTTCAACAAATTCCCTTTGCACTTACATCAGTCAGAGCCGATTTCTGTTTCCCACACTTAAGAACCCTGTCTAGTACAGTGCAAATATGTCGCTAGCTCTTATTAGTTTCCCATTTCTACCTGTGTCTGAACTGCCACTTATCTTCCTGAACTTGTTTCATGCCCGAATTAAACAGCATCTGACACTCTCTCTTCTCCAAGAAGCCTCTCCTGACTAATTGGGAAGTGCCAATTTCTTTTCATATCTTCTCTTCTCAGCCTCACTTGTCACTGTCTTCCGCCAAACTCAGCAGCAGTGAAACGACTGCCATTGTTCTCACAAGCGATTCATCTGTTGGATGTTTACAGAAGGCTCAGTGCTTGTTCATGTCAGCATTGCCTATGGAAGAGAGTAAATGTGCAATGGACACAGATGGTGTTGATTTAACTGATTTTTAACAACATGTAGCCATTCACTTGTTTCAGGTGGCTAAATCAGCCTTTTGATGATGATGTACTCAGATGTTGGATAGACACAGGCAGTTGGTGGTCAAATTTGCAACAAAGGACTGAATCCTGTCTCAGGCTTTTCTCAATAGACTCTAAGAAGTTTTTTGAAGCACTTTCATATTGGCAAGAATGAAGTCAAGTGGCTGAGTGTGCATCCTGGCTCTGGCTTTGGGCAAATGCCTTAGTTTCCCCAAGGTATAGTTTCCTTATCTCTGAAATGGGGATACAAACCACCACCATCCCTGTTCAGTGGTCAAAATTGTTGTTAACAATTAAAAGCAATATTAGTCATGAATGTGTTTTGTAAACTATAAATAACTGTACAAACAAAGGAGTAATAATAGCTGCTGACTGTATTGGGTTCTCTTGACCCCAGATTCTCTGTTCAGGGAGGCCACAAGAGGATGAGGAGCCATTGCAAGCCTGGATTCTGAAGCCAGTGTCCAGGTAGTCATTGGGTAATTGTCATAAATATATATTTGTTCTTTGCCTTCAGTTTCTGTCATATAGCTTCTAAATCCCTCGGAATTTCCTAGGTGATAAGACAATCATTTGTCCTAATGAGGTCACTCTTACTGGAGCCCTAGACAGTTTCAAGGATGGGGACTGGTTGCCAGAGGAACCAACCAAATGATTAGAGGGTTGAAACTTTCACCCCCAACCCCTAACCTCCAGGGAGGGGAGAGGGGCTGGAGATTGAGTTAATCACCAGCAGTCAGTGAACTAGGCAATCATACCTTTGTAATGGAACCTCCATAACAACCCTAACTGATGGGGTTCAGAGCACTTCCAGGTTGATGAACACACTGAGGTGCTGGGGAGGGTGACGTGTCTAGAGAGGGCATGGAAGCTCTGTGTCCATTTGCCTATACCTTGCCCTATGCAGCTCTTCCATTTGGCTGTCCCTGAGTTGCATCCTTTATAAAAACAAAACAAAACAAAACAAAACAAAAAAACCTGGTAATGGTAAAATGCCTTCCTGAGTTGTAGGAGCCATTTTAGTGAGTTATCAAACCTAAGGAGGGGGGCCATGGGAATCTCCTATTTACAGCCATTCAGCAGAAGTATGGGAGGCCTGGAACTTCCTATTGGTGTCTAAAATGGGGGCAGCCTTGTGGGACTGAGCCCTTACTCTCTGGGGTCTTTGCTAACTCTGTGTAGTTAGTGTCAGAATTGAACTGAATTTGAAGATACCCTGTTGGTGTTGGAGAGTTGGTTGGTGTGAGGGGAAAAGTCACACATTTGGTGTCTGAGGTATTGTAAGCAAAAATAGCTTAGAATAAGAAATTCTCAGTCCTAGTCAGGCACCAGTAGCCACAGGCTTGACCATCCCAGGGTAACAGCCAGGGAAGAGGAGTCCATCTCATGTCTTGTATCAGGGTGTAGCTCAGGGCAATGCCAGCTGACATGGCTCACAAACTGTTCTTAACAAGAAGACCAGTTGGGAGTGACACCAAAGAGTGAGTCTTCCAAGTGTGGTGTGAGTGTCACAGAAGGCTAAGATAAGACAGGAATTGCTTTTGGCCATGAATAACAGAGGCCTGAAATGTAGTGGCTTAAACAATTATTAAAGGTTTTAGTTTTTCACTTGGAGAGACATCCTAAGGTAAGTAGTTGAGGGCTGATATGGAAGCTCCATGATCAGAGGCTCAGGCTTCTGGAAAACCATCCTGTCCATTCTTAGGTGTTATCCTTTTTCCACAAGAGCTCAAGATAGTGGCTGAGACAACAATCATTTTTGTATCTCAGGCTGGAAGAATGGGAGAGGGTGCTTACTAACTTATTCCCCTTTAAAGAACTTCTCAGGAGACACCTTCCAATGACTTCTGCTTCCATCTCATTGGTCAAGGGAGGCTAGTAAATGAGCCTTTCTGGCTGGGCTTATTGTCATCCCAAAAGAGGAGTGGGTTCTTTTAGTAAGAAAGAAGGGGAGCATGGATAATGAAGGGGTACTTTGCTGACTCTGCCACAAGATTCATACTGCTGTGACAACCCAATATCATGATTCCTAGCCTCCAGAGGGGAAATGAACTCTTGGAAATTGTGTAGCATTATCAGTTAAGAGTCTGGGTTGGGAGACCTGGTTTTAAATCTGCATCCATCACTTACTGGCTGTGCAATGTTGAGATATTTACTCAGCTTAATTGAACCCAAGTTTTTTTTTTTGCCTGCAAAATGGAGTTAATAATAATATTTATCTCATGGGGTTCCTGTGCAAATTGAATAGTTCTGCAGGGCTGCTTAGCACAGTGCTTGGCACCCAGAAAATGCTTGAGAAAGGTCTCTCTAAAAGCACATGGAATGAGTTATTTAATCGTGAAATGTGAGTCTTGTTTGCTCTGCAACAGTAAGAAAAAGACTTTTTAATCAAGATGGGATATCGCCCTAAATAATTTATCATCTAACAGCTGGCACCAGAATATCTAGTAGGAAGGAAACTGTCTTCGTGCTGGAAATTACCATGATGAGCCTGGTGGGGAGCAGGGTAAGTTCTGAGAGTATGGTAATGCAGGAGATGTCAAAGGAGAGCAGTGTGACAGAGAAGAGGAAAGGGCAGGGGCCATCCAACCATAGCCCACTGGCCAAAAAAATCTGGTTCATCACCTGTTTTCATGGGGCCATGAGCAAAGAATTGTTTTTACACTGTTAAATGGTTGAAAAAATCCAAATAATAATAATATTTCATGATATAAAAAAATTATGCAAAATTCAAATTTCGGTGTCCATAAATAAAGTTTTGCTGGAACATAGCTGCACTGCCCATTTACATATTTTCTCCGGCTTCTTTCTTGCTGCCATGGAAGAATTGAGTAGTTGGGACAGAGCGCATATGGTCTGCAAAGCTTAAAATATTTACCGTCTAGCCCTTCACAGGCAAAGTTTGCCAACCTGAAGTAGAGAGAGGTGTGGTTAGGCTGGAGAAGTGTGCGGGGATGCAGCCACCAGGATCCTGGTGGGGAAGATACTGGAGGACACTTAACAATGGATAGGCTGAGGGTTTGTTATGAGCTGAATTGTCTCCCTGCAAATTCATATGTTGAAGCCCTAACATCTAGCACCTCAGAATGCAATCATATTTGGAGATAGGGCCTTTAAAGGGGTAATTAAGTTAAAATGTGGTTGTTGGGGGCCCTAATCCAATATGGCTGGAGTCCTTAAAAGAAGAGGAGATTGGGATGCAGACACAGACAGAGAGGGAAGACCATATGAAGACACAGGGAGAAGGTGAGGGAGAGAGGCCAGGCTGAGTGCAGTGGCTCATGCCTGTAATCCTAGTGCTTTGGGAGGCCAGAGTGGAAAGATTGCTTGAGGCCAGGAGTTTGAGACTTGCTTGGGCAGCATAGTGAGACCCTGTTTCTACAAAAATAAAAATAAAAAAATTAGCCAGGGATGACTATGCATGCCTATAGTCCTAGCTACTCAGGAGGCTCAGGTGGGAGGATCCCTTTAGCCCAGGAGTTTGAGGTTACAGTGAGCTGTGATCGCACAACTGCACTCCCACCTAAATGACAGAGTGATACCTCAATTCTTAAAAAAAAGAAAAATAAATACAGGAGAGAGGCCTCAAAAGAAACCAACCCAGCCAGCACCTTGACCTTGGACTTCTGGCCTCCAGAAGGCTGAGAAAATAAATTTCTGTTGTTTAAGCCAACTAGCTTGTGGTATTTTGTTATGACAACCCTAGAAAACATATACAGGGTTCCACTTAAATAGTTTGGGTATCTGCAATATAATTTATCCTTCATCTTCCTCCCAGATCTTCAGTCATGTTTATAAGAAGCCACAGTGCCTTGGGTGAGATTTTAAAATTATGGACATTGAGGAGGAGGGTAAGTTACAAGCCTGGGTCAGTGTGGTCAAGAACTGTGAGATAATCTATAAGAGGAGGATAGAGTTAACTGTGCGTTTAAACACTTAAAACTCGGGGGTTTTAAGCAAAACTTATCTAGATTTTAAAGCTCCAATTCACATTTTGGTTACAACAACAGTAACAACAACAAAAGCAAAACAAAACAATTTTGAAAGTCACCTTGTGGCAAGATCTACTAGTTTCAAGTTCAAGTTGATTGGGGCTGCACTCTCTCAGTCATTTTTCCCTCCACATTTCTGTGGTAGAGTTCTTTCGTGCTCAGACATCACATCTAGCCCAGAATCAAGGCTGGTAGCCTGATTGTATGGGAAGTTTTGTTTTAGGAATGGTCAGCTTTCATAGGGCAGTGGGACACTCATTCCCACTCTTAGAACCCTATGATGGGGAGAGATCCTGTCTATGTGGGTCAATTCCTACATAGCCATATTATTTGTTTATTTATTTATGTGCTTTGGCATGGTTCCCTCTTTGAGCAGCAGCTGCAGATTGGGGCCTGAACCCAGACTTGATATTCTACAGTTTACCCACTGCTTTCAATGGCTAACCACTTTGCTGTCCAGTTGTGCAATGGAAGCAGAGACAGTAGTCTCCCTGGTGCCTAGAGGATGTGTGTGGAGGGCATGCAGCACTTTTCACTGTAGGGTTAACATTTCAAACTAATGAAAAATAGGAAAATAGGTCTGCCATTAATGGAAAATAGGAAAGCTGATGGGTAGCTTCTGGCAAGTCCTGGGAAGAAAACTTGCCTCTTATTTCAGGAAAAACTCAACAGATGACCAGGATCCCCTATCAGGTGCTTTCCCTCAGCTGCAGGAGTGCTGTTGGCAGATGACCTCCAGCTGTCAGTTTCTTCCAGGAATTGCTTTGGCTGATGAGGGCTGCCTCATCCAAGAGTATTCCCCTGTCTAGGGTCTGCACATGCCTAATAACTGATCAACATGGGGGTCTAAAAGCCTGGCTCCTTTGTCCCTACTTGGGACAGCTCTGAAAGACCATCCCAGATTCAGAACTCTCCACAGAGGTGCTTGAGGCTTTCCTTGAGACTGCATTGCAGCCCAGCCTCTCCCTCTGCCTGCTTTTGTTTCCTTCCCTTTCCTTCTACAGGCAGTGATCCCAAGCACACACCCTGGTAAATGTCCTTTAAGCTCATTGAGTCTCCAAGAGTCTGGTTCCTGGAAAACCTAGCCTGTGAAAAAGTCAATCTACAGATGGAGCATACTGTGGTCCTGCTGCCTCTGGAAACAGGCACTCAGCCCTTAGGCCAGGGCATATTGGCAGAGGAAGCTAGTTTTCAAGTGCTGGATAATGGGTTGAGATTGCCTTAGCTCTGTGTGTGTGTGTGTGTGTGTGTAAGGAGGAAGAGAAGAAGGAAAAAGAGAGGAGGAGAGAAAGAAGGAGAAATGAAGAAGGAAGGAGAAGAAGAAGAAAAAGAAGAAAAAGAGAGATGCGGATTGGGGTTTACTGGATACATGTATGTGATTTTATTTTCTGCTCTAAGAAGGGAGTGATCACCAGATATTTGAAATAAGATACTCATGAAAGAGAACATTTCAATGTCCTGACTCTCCAATAACAATGGGCAGTAGAGCAAGAGAGATGGAATAAATTTTCTTTCTCCAAGAATTTGTAAAGCTTTCAGAGTATGTGTTCAAGTGGACCACACTTAAATAAAATAAAATGCAGCATATCCAAACTCACACAATGGAAAAATGAGGGCCATGGTTTCTAATTTTGATTTTAAAAACCCTAACATTCATTAATTCATGTATTTATAAAATATTTATTGAAAATATATTATGTATCAGATATCATACTAGGTTCTGAAAAACTCTGAAAAGCTCACATTCCAATGAAGGAGTAGGGCCAGAGAGGGTAAGTAAATAATTACACAAAAGTCAAAAAATTTCATAACTGTATTAGTCCATTCTCACACTGCCTTAAAGAACTACTTGAAACTGGGTAATTTATGAAGAAAAGAGGTTTAATTGACTCACAGTTCCACAGCCAGGCTGTAGGGGAAGCATGGCTGGGAGGCTTCAGGAAACTTACATTCATGGTGGAAGGTGAAGAGGGAAGCAAGCACATCTTACCATGATGGAGCAGGAGAGAGAGAGAGAGTGAAGCAGGGAAGAGCTACACACTTTCAAATGACCAGATCTCATGAGAACCCTATTACAAGAACAGCAAAGGGGATGTTCGTCCCCATAATTCAATCACCTCCCACCAGGCTCTTCCTTCAACATGTGTGGATTATAATTTGACATGAGATTTGGGTGGAGACACATAACTCAACCATAACACTAGCATACTGTTGGTGAAGCTGTAGGGAAAATAGCACTGCGTGGATGCTGTTGCTGAGAGTAGAAACTAGTGCAGGAAATTTGGCAATATTAATAAAAATTGCAAATGCACTTACCTCTTGACCCAGAAATTCCACTTCAGGGAATTTGTCCCAAGGAAATAATGGTGCAAAACGTCATAGGCATAAAATTATTCATTGTAAAACTGTATGTAATGGAAAAGATTGGAAGCACCCAAAATATCCCCAAATATGGTACATCCATACAATGGAATAGCATGAATGGTCTAAAAGAATGAAGTTTGATGAAGAAAAACATCCAACATATATTAAAGTGCAGGTACAGACCAGCATACAAACACTTGTGTAAAAAAGAGAGAAGAAAGTAATATATACTGAACATAGAATATCTCAGAATGAATACTTAAGGAATTGTTAACATTAATTCCATCTTGGGTGGGGACCTAGCTGGCTATAGGATATACTCTTTTTACCTTTCTCATTGCCAATTATGTGAAAATATTCCTTTTTCAAAAATATGTCAAATTTTAAACTTTTTATTAAGAAATAATTGCATAAATAAGCAAAGTACTAATGGAGGTATATATAAAATACTATTGTGGTGCAAAGTGATCTGTATGTGAATTATGACATTTAGTGGGAAGAATAAGAGTCAGACTAGATAACTTTTAATATCCTTAGAATCTGGTGAGCCCATGAAAATAAGGAGTTATTTCAAAATAAGGAGGATGCCTGAATTCTTTTCAAACTCCAAAATTCTGTGATTCAATAATTTAAAGAAATTAAAGCAGGATTGGGAGCAGGGTTTTGTGTGTGAGGGGCTTTAAAAATTAAATGCTAGGTGTGCTTCCAGTAATGTTCCAATGAACAAGGAAAGACAGTTTATTCATGCTTGTCTTTACCATGCAAAGGGAGGCAGGCCTGCATTCATGCAAAGATGGGCGCAGTTGTAGCTTGCTCACTGGTATTGTGCAGGTTTGTTTTGCTTCTTTAAATCAAATCAAAGCGAGTAAATTTAGTACCAGGAGTGGGAGGTTCTGAATAATTAAAGATTTTGTTTTCTTGATCTATACATTTATATGAACACACCAGCTATGTTGTTAGCCTCCTGCTGTGGGAAAGATACAACTTTATAACTTTGGCAATTGTTGAAGAGGTTTGAAGGAAAATGTAACAAAGATTTATTAGGTGATTTATCTCAGTTTTTAATAAACTATGGAAGAAATGTTATGAGTCAAGAAACAGCACTAAGAAAAACAAGCTAAGGCCAGTGACAGAAATAACCCTTGGGAAAGATACTTGCCTGCAGCAAACAGGATGCCACAGTGATCCACCAGCCCGAACTCCTTTTTGAGTCTGGGCCTCCCGCAATAGTGGTTTCCAAGCTAAGTTTGGAAGGGTTCCCCTTGTGAATGATGTGAGAACTGGGGCAGACTTAGTTACCCCACTGAGCACACTCTGCCTAGCCACATTCACCAGAGCTCATCTGCAGCTGCAGTTCTGGGCACCACAGTCTATCTTGATTTCTTGCTCAGGGTTTGATGATATCCATGGGATCAGATTGGCTAAATATTGTATTCCCAATGTGAAAGGCTGACTTTATCCACAATTAACCCTTAATGCTTTTCCATTTTTCTTCCCCAGCTTTCCTGGACAGGCTTTGGAGCTCTAGAAAAGTTTAACCCAATTTGTTACCATGTCCCTGGCCACCTCCTGGGTAAGCAGGAATTAAGGGTGCCTGCTGTGTACTTAGGAGAGTTACCAACAAAGGACTCATCCTTCCTTCAGTTAAGTGGAAAGATTCCAGGTTCCCAAGCTCAGATATCATTGAGAAGGGCATTTCTTGGAGAGGCCTGGTGATCCAGCTGCACCCCCTACCCCCACCTGCAGCTCCTAAATTTTTCATAGTGACATTGAATCTGCTACTTGCCAAACTAGATCTTCTACACAATTAAACTATCCCTCCCACACCTCCTTTTTTAAAAAAAAAAAAAATTCTTTGTTTTTATTGTGGTAAGATGTACATAATACAAAACTTACTATTTTAATCATTTTTGAATATATTGTTCAGTGGTGTTAAGTATATTCATATTGTTTTACAATCATAACCACCAACTGTGTCCAGAACTTTTTCATCATCCCAAACTGAAACTCTTTACCTGTAGGGGTAAAGGGAAAACCTCTCCTTGGCCCTTGGAAGATTCATCAAAAAATTTACTGATAAAGGCAGATTAATAGAAGAAAATACACACAGTTATTAACATATATACGGGGGAAGAATCACAGAGTGACTACCCAGTATACCAGTGGAGGCCAAATACTTTTATAGCCTTATTGCAGAGAGGAAGGGGGGCAAGGGGGAATGCAAGTAATTCTATCAAAGGACAGTAGATGGTTATTAGTGAATGGCTACTTGGGAGAATGAATGGATGGAGGAACAGAGATCAACTTGTAAATGGTTTTATTTGGATATTGAATGAGCCTGAGGGATAGATATTATTCAGTGAAAGGGTCTGATCATGTCTGGTTACATTCTTGGTTTTCTTCATTTTATTTTATTTTATTTTTATTTTTGAGACAGGTTCTCACTCTGTCACCCAGCCTGGAGTACAGTGGTGTGATCATGGCTCACTGCAGCCTCGACTTCCTGGACTCAAGAGATCCTCCCACCTCAGCCTCCTGGGTAGCTGGGACCACAGGTTTGTGCCACCACCTAATTTCTGTATTTTTTGTGGAGGCTTAGTTTCACCATGTTGCCCAGGCTGGTCTTGAACTCCCGGACTCAAGCAATCCTCCACCTGCCACCCAAAGTGCTGGGATTACAGGTATGAACCACTGCACCCAGCCTTGATTTTTTTCTGCAACAGGTACTGAGATAATAGGGAGGGAAAGGAAAAATAATTATTCTTCTTGGTGGACCCGTCCTGTCTTTATGTAGACAGGGGAGAGATCTCTTGATCTCTAAGGGCTTTTAATTCACAATACTCACGATACTGGGGAGCTATGTTTCAGGATGATGTTCCTTGTGCTCTTTCATATCCTTTAAAGATTTACTCCCATTCTCCACTTCCTCCAGCCCCTGGCAACCATGCTTCTACTTGCCGCCTCTGCTAACTGACTACTCCAGGTATCTCACATGAGTGGAATTATTCAGTGCGGAATTTTTGAGGCAGTTTCCAGAATATGCCAAACAGCAGAGGTTGGGTGAAACACCAAAGCCAATTTAGACCACCAATTATTTCTTCCTTCTTGGCTTCCTAACCTTGCCTAGACCACCCTGGAGCCTGCTCTTTTGCAGGCTTAATCTGTGATGGCAGATGAAAAAGTGGAATTATTCCTTTTGTGTCTGGCTTCTTTCACTTAACATCCTCAAAGTTCACCCAAGTTGTGACGTGTTCCACACTCCCTGCTTTGATCTTTACTCTGTTCCCACAGCCTCATCCTCGCGCTCAGGTTCTGCCTTCTCCTCCTCTCACTGCTTTGTACTCTCTGTAACCCTCATTCTGTGGTAAACAAAATCCTTTAAAAATCCTTAGTCCAAAATGTGGCCTCCTTCTATGAGGCACTTAGCCTGGAGTCGGGGCCCAGATCACATTCTTTAAAGGTGGCATCTTCTTAAGAATTGATTTTAAGGTCACATCTTGACAGGAGTTACGATAAGATTATCAAGAAAGAGGAGAGGGAGCAGTAAAACAATGAGACCAGGAGACATGAGGAAAAGGTAATCAAAGGGCCTCCTGATTTAATTGGAGCCCAGAGCCCTTGGAGCCTGGAGCCCCTGCAGCCTCTTCCAGGGAACTGCCCTTTATTTTCCCACCTGCCACACACTGCAGGTTCCTTTCCACCTTTGTGGGATTGTCTGTGGTTTCCTGCATAGGAAACAACAGAGCCAGAGCCATGAGGGTGGTGGGGGCTCCACCAATATCAATGCATTTTCTGAGGTCTTTCTGTGAAAACAGCACAAGGGATGGAGACGCAGCAGACGCCAACTGCATGCTGAGGCTGTGTCTGTGTGAAGGAGAAGCATTACAAAACCCTGTTAAAAATATTACCTCTTTAATCTCTTAATTTTCTTCCTGTTGATAACGTAAGGGCTGACATACCTGGAAAACCACTGGTGAAAGCTCAGTGGAATTTTTACCAGCCCCTCCAGGTTGTTAATCAGGTCCGTGCCAATCACCAGGTGAAGCGAGGTTGGCAGGGAGATAACTGTCCCTGCACAGGTTGAGTGACCTGGTTTTAAAGGGAGAGCTCAGACTTCGTGGTTTTTCTATTATTGCACTTAATATGGTTGTCTGTTATTTCTAAGAAAAGGGAATTGCTGGCAGTCCATGTGGAATTTCTCTGGAGGGGCTGTCTGAAGCTTAACTTCAGTCATTCCTTTCATTGGCTACTTCTCAGGTCATTTGTGATGGGCTGAATCAGACATTTATAAACAAATAAGGTCGTTTCATATTTGACTCATCAAAACACTTTGTTGGGTGATTTTGTTGTTGTTGTTGTTTGTTTTTTGAGACAGTGTCTCACTCTGTTGCCCAAGCTGGAGTGCAGTGGCATAATCTCAGCTCACTGCAATCTCTGCCTCTCAGGTTCAAGCAATTCTCCTACCTCAGCCTCCCAAGTAGCTAGGATTACAGGCGAATGCCACCGCGCCTGGCTAATTTTTGTATTTTTAGAGTTTCACCATGTTGACCAGGCTGGTCTCAAACTCCTGACCTTAAGTGATCCACCCGCCTCGGCCTCCCAAGGTTGTTGGTTTTTAGGCACATTTTCAGTCTTAGCTACTGAGTAATGGATATTATAATTAAATCTGAAATGGTTGAGTTTGATGTCAGTGTTTATAAGGGCTCACATGTTCTGGTATTTTGTTTTGGGTTTTGGTGGGTGGGAGGTTAGCCTCTTTTTTAACTGCCATCACAGATTAAGCCTGCAAAAGAACAGGCTCCAGGGTGGTCTAGGCAGGGTTAGGAAGCCAAGAAGGAAGAAATAATTGGTGGTCTATATTGGCTTTGGTGTTTCACTCAACCTCTGCTGTTTGGCATATTCTGGAAGCTGCCTCAAAAAAAAAAATGAGGTAGCAAAATAACTTGAGTAGAATAAACATTATTGTAGGGTGTCCTGAGAAGTTATCTCATTCATCTGCACCCTGCTTGACCTGCTTGGCCACCCTACTTCTGTGAAAGGAATCAGTTGGACTCCTCTTGGTAGTCTCTTTTCATGCAAACAGTCCTTGCCATGTTATCTGGAATGTTCACTTTTGCCTCATATAGTTCCCTGATGCTGTCGTGCAAGGCTCTTATTTTTACTGTTTCCATTTGAGATGGAGAAAAGCTAGTTACCACCCTTATAGTGGATTTACTCAGCCTCTATAAATTTAGAAAATGAGTATTGTTGAGTTTTCCTTCATTCTTCTCTTCCCTAGAATCTTACTAGAGATTCTGTTTCTTCACTGAAGCCTAGCACCTTTGCCCACACCTACCTATAATATCTAATTTGTTAACTATAGATTTGAAAGACGTTTTGTGTTTGCAACATTTTCCAGAGAAGGCATACTTTGTGTTAATGACCCTTTAATTCAGGGACAGAGAGAGGGTTTGGTACTGAAGGAATGGAGGAGGGATGGATTCAAGGAATACGTCTGAAGGTGGGGTGGGGCAGTGAAGTACTCAAGAGTGCAGGTCCAAAGCTGGACTGCTTGGTTGGAATTCTAGCTCTGCTGAATCTAGCTATGTGACCTTGCATAAATCTTTACCTCTTTGTACCTCAGTTTCTTTTTAAAAAAACTTTATCGAGTTTTTGTGGGGATTATATGAGATTATGCAAATGGATTAACACAGCACCTGGGATATTGCACACTGAATAAATGTTGTCTATCATTATCATCATCATCATCATCATTGTCGTCCTCATCATTATCATTATCACTCATTGGCTAGACGGTGAGCTGCTTCAGGACAGGGAACTGTGATTTACCTGGAACATGTAGGAGGTGCTTGCAACTGTTTGCTGAATGAATGAGCAAATGTTGCTTAGTGTTAGTCTTTCCTTTCAGCCTTTTCTTTTAGAATTGATTTATTCTTGAGGTTTCCCTTTGTTTTCCTCCCTTGCTCTTAAAGACAAAATAATAAGTGTAATTTTGGAAAGAAAGGAATATAAAATCCTCATTCATGATCTCACCAAGTTAATTACTCATCCTTCTTAGTTTATTTCTAGTTGGTTCTTCTTATGGTAGATTACCATTCAAAAATACTTTCTTCCTTACCTCCACTTCCATGGGAGAAGTATATTTCCCTTCTCAGTTGGTGTTGGGTTTTACCATGTGACTTGTTTTGGCCTTAGAAGGGGGTACTTTCTCATACCTTGACTCTACACTCAGCCACACCATTTGCTTTGGCTAATGGGATGTTAGTAAACATGATATAAGTAGGGGCTTGAAGTTCATTTGTGCCATTGGATTTGCCCTCTTGAACCACTGCCATTGCCATGAGAAGAGCTTACCGTAGCTGGCTACTGCCCCTTCATCCTGGGCTCCAGAATGAATATGCAAGGAACAACCTCAACAATCTCCTTGAGTCCAACCTGGATCAAGGGGATAAGCCCAGCTGGACTTCAGCTTAAAGCAAAATGCCCAGCCAAGCCCCATCCATATTTGTAGATCCATGGCTGAGTAGCAGACATATGAGAAATAAGTGCATATTGTTTGTTATGCAACAATAATTGATTGACCCACTTATCAAAGCCTACACTTAATTTGCACATCGATATAACCAAAACATAATACTATTTCATATTTTACTTTAAATTCACAGGCATTGAATCATAGCTAAGTTTTTCTATGTTGCTGCACAGTTTTAAAATTTTCAACTAGCACTACAATACTTTATCAAATTAATCTAGAAAATAATAATGTAGTAATATCGACTCTGATGTTTTGAGGACATAGTATGTGTCAGGTATTATGCTTTGCATACATCCAATCCTTTCAACAATCCCATGAGGTAAGCATAACTCATCATTCCATATTCTCAAAGTCAGGGGTAATGTGGCATAGATTTAAGAATATGGACTCTGGAGCCAAAGGGTCTGGGTCTGAACGTTAGCTCTGCTGCTTCTTAGCTGTGTGACCTTGGAAAACCCACTTTACCTCTTTTGTCCAGTTTCTTCACCTGTAAAAGTGATAATAATGGTCCCTACCTTATACAGTTGCAGTTTTTAACTTGAAATGAGTTAATATACCTAAACATTTAGACCAGGGCCTGTTCTATCTAATCTGTGTTGATAATTATTATGAATGAGGAAAGTGAATTGCAGAGGCTAAACAGCTTGCTCAAAGTCATACAATTAGTAGATTATAGTATTTGTATTGTTTTCATGTGTTTTCCCCTGACAATTATAAAATAAAAATGCACAGAAAAATAAGTTACCCTGGCAAATATTGGTAGTGAGCTTTTAAGGACCATCTGGAGAAGCAGGGCCTCTTGACTAGTGGACTTTGGGTATTAACGGTCCAGGAGCAAGTCCAGTTTTAGGCAGAGAGAGAAATTGAGTTTCAGAGAGTTTGAACACTTTGCCATAGGTCACATGGATGATTAGTGGTAGAAAAAGAAAACTTTGGTTTCTCTGACTGCAAACTTGGGGATTTTTTAGGGTATAAGATTATTTATTTAAAAACAGTCAGTAATTGCTTATTTAAAAATAAAGGGAGTGGTCTCTTGAAGATTAATTTTTGTTATATAGCAAGGTAACCCACTTAACATTTAGCAAGGATTTTGTTTTTTGCTTCTTTAGCAAGAAATATTAAGCTATTTCCTTGCTTGTGTTTTGAGAATATAAGTTGAAGTAGAGGAATGATTTCTGCCTTGTCATGAGTTAAGATCCTTTTTTTCCCCAGACTGACTCTTGGAGAGTCTGGTCTCTCCTTAGATGTCAGCGTTCTTGATTGTTTAGAAAGCAGAAAGCCAGTAACTGTTCATATTTCAGGGTCAAAGAGGCAAAGCTGCCTGTGGCGTTCTTTGTTTTGAGGGTCTGAATCCTTCAATTACTCCCCAGGTGTCCTTACTGAACAGAAAAGGGATGGAGTAAATCTTTTGTACCTCTGTGCTGAAATGGAGTTGATGAATTCCAGGTGTGTGGCTATGAATGCTTGGGGGAGGAAAATGGAATAAATAATGATTCTGGTCAACAAGTGATGGGCTCCTGAACCCATTTCTGACTTGGTTCCCCTGGCTGGCGCCATGGAAGAAATGGTTTTCTATAGGAGTGGAGGGGCTGAGGATCTGGGCACAAGCCAAGGGCAGCTGGAGCTGGGGTGGCAGTGGAGAGAGTGGAGGCAGTGTTCTCCACAGGATGGTGGCGCTGTGCTGGGAGCTGGACCATGCCTGGGCTGCGCATCACCACCAAGAGGTCAGCAGTGTCTTGTTCAGACTCAGAAAACAATACTCCAAATGACGGACTCAGAAGCAACCTCAGAAGCAAAAGTTTTCCTCTGACTTTCTCTTGCCTCTCAGTCCCATTCTCCCCTGAGGCTGCCATAGAAACTAGAATCCCTCTTCCCCAAGGTGGGTCATAGAAACCAGAACCTCTTTTCTCCAAGTCCAGCCATAAAACCTAAAAATATCTATCTAACTTTCCCTTTGCCTTTCTGTGTAAAAACTGGTCATAAAAAAATGATCTGACCTGTCTTGTTTGACTGTAGGCCATAAGACCTCCATTCTAGAAGGTCCAGCTCCATATCCAGATTGGAAAAAAACAAAACAAAACAAAACAAAACAAAAAAACCCCACGTGTTCAGAGAGGCCGAGAAGAATCTAGACAGACAGGCCTTGCTGGGTTTCCTTCTCAGGTTCTTAGCATTAGATCACACCCTTTTTGTCCAATCATATTTTGACACGGCTGTCCATACTCTGTTAAACCTCGGTGTAAACATGAACCATTTCTTCTGTATCTTCGGGTCTTCATTCTGAAGGCTCCCGTGTCATGTGAAACCATCATCAAATAAATTTGTATGCCTTTTCTCCTATTAATCTTCCTCTTTCCAGCAAACCTTCAAAGGGAGAAGGAGTTTTCCTTTGGTCTTTACAATCTGTTGGTCTCGAAACACCAAAAGCCCATTGTGAGAAGCAGAGACAGCAGAGGCAGGAGTTGGCAGGGAAGACTCCAGTGCTCTCGGTGTCAGTGGGGGAGGTGGGCTGACCCTTTTCTTCTAAGGTTTGTGACCTCAAGCCTTATGTTTTGTAGAGTTCACAGAGAGGCAGTTTCCCAAGAGGGATGATAATGGACTTCATTTCCTATATGGTAGTGGGGGTGGCAGGCAGGGGGCCTGGCAACAAGGGCTTGGGCCTCTTCTAATTTGACTTGAAGACATAAGAGAGATGGGAACATATTTGTATTGGAGTGTTAAGAAGCTCTCCGAACCAGTTACAGTCATAACTCTTAGGAGCTGTTTAGAGAAAATGTTAGCCATGTCCCTGGTTTTCAAACGGAAAGAATCAAGCGTGCACTCTTCTGATTGACCCATGGTATTCCTGCAAGACTTCCAGAAGAACAATGGCTGGAGCAAAGGGTATAATATTTTAAGGGAAAGTTGCTTTTATATTCGGGCAAAACTACCAAATTTTGTTCATATTACAAAATAGAAAAAAAAAATCTTGTAGATATTTAATGACATGGAAAATTGTTCTCAACATAGTGGCAAATGAAAAAAGCAAGTTTATTACCAGGATGTTCAGTGTGATCTCCTTTTGCAACCCTAAACGGATAGATCTCTGCAGAGAAAAAAGTCTAGAAAGATGCATTCCAACATGCTCACCGTGCTTATTCTTTGTTTGTTGTAATAAAGGGCACTTTTTATTTTTCCATTCTGCTTCTCTGTGCTGTTTGAATGTTTTTATGACAAACATGTATTGCTTTTATAGTAAGAAAAATGTGCCACATAGGTTTTTATTTTTAAAAACGGGAAGCAAATCTAAACAACAACAAAAATCCCTGCTGCCTTTGTGTTGAGGATGGTGGAAGACAGTAAGGCCCTTTCATCTAATGGGAGTGTAGATGTCAGGGCTGGAGGACAATGACTCAGAGCCGGTGGAAATGCGGCTGGTGGAACAAGTTTCAAACAGGAAAGTGCTTGTGGGGTGACCTCTGGGGTCAGCCACAGAGCTTACTGCAGATTCCACCAAAAGAGTAAGAAGATCCAAAAGGGCAAGGGGTAGGGTCTGTTGGGCGGGTGTGTCCCAGTTTAAACAAAGCCGCTTTGATGTACTTCCCAGCCGGCAGGCACAGGAATGCAAGGCCCTGCTCTCTCTTGCAGCCAAGAGGGAGTTATAAACATCCATCTCCAAGGGAAGATCCATCAGCTCCTCTCAACCACAAAGGAAAGATTTACAGGTAATGTTTTCCTCCCATACAGAAGTGTGATTAAGCAAATGCTTGGAAGGGTTTTGTTTTTTTTTTTTTTTTCCTCTTTCCTACACTGTAAATAGACAGGCTTTGTTTTCCTCTCATGCCTCGTGATGTTTATAATGACTTTTATAGACATGTACTGACGTTCAGTGCTTACAGTGTGCTTTCCTCATATCTATCAGGAGAACCAGGCGTGTAGAATATGTCATTCCCCATTCTGAGATAAGCAGGGAGCACTTAGGCCTCAGGGGGTCTGGTCTGTGCTGGAGATTGGCTGGCCCAGGGCTCCACCTAGCCCATCCACAAGTCCCCAAGTCGGGGTTGCCTATGTGGTAAGGAAGAGAATACACCATGACCCCCACACTTTGGAACAATGAGCTAAGGGAATGCCTTGGGAGGGGATGGGGGTCTGTGTTAAGGCAATTCTCTTTAAAAGTCTTTTTTATTTAGACAGCTGTGATCGGATGCCAAGAGCTTGAGCTGGAGAGGGACAGTTCTGCCATAGACTGGTGGTGTGGTCTTAAAAAGTTTAGTGAGTTTTTCTGAGACTTAACTTTTGACACCTGTAAAACTTAGATTACCTTCTTGTGTCTGGAGGTTGTACCAAAAGATATAAAAATAAGGTAGTTCAGTGCCGCCTACGCTGGCATTCCAGAGCGGAGGGCTAGCCATGCTACCTAAGCAGGACCTGCAAAGGAGGTGCAAACCCTGTCTGAGAACCACCCAAGAGACAGTGCCTAGAAATATGTGTCCTTCCTTCAGAACCTCAACTGCAGAAACACAAAGGGGAGAGACCAACACTGGTTCACGCTCTAAGGGAGTGAATCAGCTCTGTCTTCTGCTTATTCAGGACACATGGGAGAGAGAACCAAACGAAAGGTGACCAGGGAAGAGGGCTGGTGGGAAGAGAAAGAGAGTCTGTGGAGTGGCCTGCTGGAAGCCAGGGGAACTGTAGGAGGCTGGGAGGAGGCGACACTGTCCCTATTAAGGAAAAACACGTTAAAAAAAAAAAATCCCAGTGATGGTCTGGCGTGGGGGTAGTGGTGTCTCTGAAGAATCCATGAACTTACCTTAGGAGAAAAATTGTCTTAAATAGCCGCCATGAAGTAGAAACTGAGGCCCCTATCATGTCAGGGCCTGTCAGTAAGATTTTTCCTGCACCGGACCTCTCCTTGCTCTCCCCGCCATACCACATCTAGAGGAGCAGGGGGCACGCCCAGGAGTGGGGGAGGAGGTTAGAGGAGCTAGACCAGGAAGACAGAGACAAGGCTACCCACAGCCCCCACACACTGCAGCGGGCCTGGAAGGAGGAGAGGAACTGGAGTTTTAGGTGACATCTGGAGTTTTGTTTTTTACATGAGAGTCAACACAAAATGGAAGTGAGCCTGTTTTGTGATTGGAAGTAATCAGAGAATTTTTTATTATGTGAAAATAAATATTTGCACAAATATCCAGGGGTTCACCCAAGTTTTCTCCAAGGTACAGGATGAATCAGACCCTTGGAGTGGTTTGAATGTGCAGGGTTGAGGGAAAGAATATAGCTATTTTCTAATTGCCCATTTTATTAGTCAGGGTTCTCCAGAGAAACAGAACCAATAGGATATATATGTGTGCGTGTGTGTGTGTGTATGTGTTTGTGTATTTATGTGTATGTCTGTCTATCTATCTATCTATCTATCTATCTATCTATCTATCTATCTATCTATCTATCTATCTATCTATCTATCAATCATCTATCTATGAATGACAGAGTATAAGGAATTGGCTCACCTGATTACAGACTGGCAACTCCAAAAGCTCCAGGATGGGCTAGCAGGCTGGAGACTCAGGAAAGAGCTGAAGTTGCAGTTCAAGTTCAAAGGCAATCTACTGGCAGAATTTCTACCTGCCCTGGGGATGTCCGTTTCTTGTTCTGTTCAAGTCTTCAACTGATTGGATGAGACCCGCCCACGGTATGGAGGACAGTCTGCTTTATTCAAAGTCCACTGATTTAAATGTTCATCTCAGGCAAAAACACAGTCACAGTAACATCTAAAATAACATTTGACCAAATTTCTGGGCATCATGGCCTAGCCAAGTTGACGCATCAAATTAGCTACCACATCTATGATTAGTCCTGCACATTCATATTATCTTCTTAGTCTATATTTATAGAAGTGAAATCTCATAAGATATAGTGTAAAAAGATCATGTGAAATTATAAGATTTTTAAATATATTGACAAATTACCTCTCACAAAGTTGTGTTTTGAAAACAATTTTAAATTTTACTGTACTGTGTGGGTACAGTATGAGTACAATATATATTGTTTGAGTACTGTATGCAATTATAATTCCATAATTCTCCACACCCACATGAACCATTGATAATATCTATGAATGTTAGGTATTATCTTTAAAAAATTGTTAATGTGATAGGCAACAATAGAGTCTCCTTGCTTGAATTTGCATTTGCAATTTTGATTATTATGAAATTTAACATATACTAACATGTTTATCGACCACTTGTATTTCTCCCTTGGCTCTTGGCCTCTTCATGGTTTGCCAATTTTTCCATTAGCCTCTTTCAGACCAGTTAAATTTAAATATGTACTTTAACCTTCGCCAGTCTTCAAAAGAAGAGGCAAAATTCCAAACCACACCGACTTACAGCTCAGTGAAAGGACAACCTGTGAGCTTTGCATTTGCTTTTCCCACACTGAATCAGAACCTCTGAGCAGTTCTCTCCCTTTCAGGTTTAACAAAGCAACAGTAAGTATGAGAAACAAACAATCTAAGCATGGAAAACTCTTGAGAAAAAAGCAAAACCCATGGCAGAAAAATACTACCATTGCCCCCAGCTCTTCAATACAGAGAAATGAGCTGCCTGTGGGATAGATCATCTTATTGCAATGGGGCCTTAGAAGCAGAACAGGGGCAGATGGCCATTCTGCAGACAGGGCAGGACCCCAGAGACAATTGTGCTTGCCTTTGAAGGTGAATTATTTCTATCATTTCAAGGCATCAAGAAACAATTCCAGCGTTGTCAACAGCGTTTTCAGGTCTTGGCCCAACATTTTTAGGGAAAGGTCTTAAATTATTTTGTCATCAAATCAAGCTCAACTGCAAAACTCAACAGAAGATTTTAAAAAAAGAAACAAAAACTGGCTACAGAGCATTTCACAAAAGACTCAGGGTTTGGAGAACATTGTAGAACACAATGTTTGTCTCTCCCACCATTTCTTACCTTCAGATAATTTCTGGGGCTTTGGTATGGAAAGCTGAGAGACAAATAGGTGTTTCTCTGTCCCCCCTTGGGACAATAAATGCGATGTGTGTGTTTGGGAAAACTACAATACAGTTCTTATTTTACCTTGCTTTTCCCAAAGTCTAGGGCAGCTCTTTGAATTATTGGAAGTCTCAAATCAAAGTCCTCTCAACCCAGTGGATTTGACAACTTAGGTGTCACTAGTCTCATGACCAATTCAGAATTCTCTAGTAAACTAAGGTTGCAAAAAAAAAAAAAAAAAAAAAAAAAGGTTCAGAATCTTTGAAGTTTTGGACCTTGGCTATTTTACAAGCTTTTTAGAGCCCATTTTTAAGGGCTTTGATTCCAGAAAATAATCAGCAGCAAATGGAAGCACTGCAGGAAAGCCTGAGGATATTGAATGATGTCCATGGACCATTAACCAGGAAGAATTCTTGGAAAACTGCAACCAGCATCTTGTACCAGTTCCCATTTTCCTGGTTGACTCCTAGGTGGGTACTTGGAAGAAATAAAATTGAAATTTGGCCTTCCTGGAGATAGGGAAAGGAGAGTACTAGTCATATAGTAGAGGAGGGAATGTGGTATTTCTATACTTTCTCAGCAGCCATGACTACTTCATTGCTCCCAGAGTCATACTCTAATAATTGGGCTAAAGTGTTTGATGAATGTTTTAGCTCAGGCTGCCATAACTAATACAATTGACTGTGTAGATTGAAAAAACAGAAATTTATTTTTCTCACAGTTCTGGAGGTTAGAAATCTGAGATGAGGGAGCCAGCATGGTCAGGTTCTACTGAGGGCTCTTTTCCTGGCTTGCTGATGGCTACCTTCTTGGTGTGTCCTCACATGGTGAAGAAAGAAAGAGAAAAATCTTCCTACAAGGATGCTAATCACATTATAAGGGCCCCACTCTGGTGACCTTATCTAAACCTAATTACCTCCCCAAGGGCCCCATTTTTGAATACCATCACACTGGAGGGCAGGACTTCAACACATGAATTTTAGGGTGACACGATTCAGTCCATAGCAGCGAACTTGATGAAAATAGTGTTGAGGTTCTGGTGCAGTTCTCCATTGCTCCTCCTCTTGTCTCTTCCATGTTTCCCATGGTTTCTTTGCTCCTCCGTGTGTAATGTTAAGTCCTGATGCATAGGCACTGTCTGATACCTTGGCAGGCGAGGTAAAGAGCTGGGGCTATGGTTATAGGACTTGTTGCCTTCTTCATAATGAAAGCGATGCTGGCTACATCTCTGAAACTTGTTGGTATTTCCGTAGCATTCCTCATGCTCCACCATAGTAAACTAGGCTGTATACTCTGGTGAGCAGGAAATAGCAACCAGAAGTTTGTCCTCCAGCCCATTTGGGAACAGCTAGACTGAGAGTGGGCAATTTTTTTTTTTTTTTTTTTTGGTAAATGACCAAGTAGTAAATATTCAGGATTTTGTGGTAACATGGTCTCTGTCATAACTACTCAACTCTGCCATTATACCACGAAAGTAGTCATAGACGACACGTAGATTAATGAGTGTGGCTGTTTTCCACTAAAACATTTACAAAAAACAGCAGGCCAATTTGACCAATGGATAATAGTCTGCTGGCCCTTGAATTACCCCTTTTACTCTGTTTCTTGTTTACATTATTTTCCTTCTCTATTCTAGCATTGATCTTTCAGATACCTATTGATCACCTTCATTTCCTTTGTTTTCATAACCAATTTCTTTGATTCTGCCTTTAGAACTTATACCCATCCTTCAAAACTTTCTGCCAGTAATGAATTTGGATAGTCCCTTATCTAAGGTGTGACCTGTACAGCCTGAATCTGGTTGGGACAGTCAGTTGGGCTCTCTATGGGTGAAGCAAAAGCCAATCAGACAGAAAGAAGTGATGACTGAACGTTTTCTCCTCTGTTTGGACTATTTTAGGAATATGGATGCCCTTTACAGCACATTACATCCCTAGAAGGAATCAGGAGCCCATAGATTAGAGGCCGTCATCAGTCTAATCCTGGTTGCCAGGCACCTGCCGCTATGGTAATTCCCCAGACATCTTGATTTATATATTGAGTGCATGAATTTATTTGGGTAGGAAGAACATGGCCCATTGCTAACAAGCTGCAGGTTGACTTACCTACTGAACAAAAATCAACTATGGATTGAAACATTTTCAACCCTAGAAGGACAGCTTTCCTTCACACATCAGCCCTCCTTGCAGGGGAATGTTGAATGGTGAGAAGCCAGATGTTACACTTTTGTAATGAATCTTCATTTCGGGAGCCTCCTCCATTGCTGCCTCTTATGTCCATGCCACTGTGGTCATTTGTGCCTGGATTCTGCCCCCTACTCCCACTCTTTTCTCGCTCACAATGTCCAATCTCAACCCATCAGGCAGTGTGATCCTTTAAAAAAAAAAATCAGATTGCTTTGTACCTCTGATCAAAACCCTGCAGTGGCTCCCAAGAGTAAAAGCCAAAGTGCTTACGATTACTATAAGGCTCCAAATGATCTGATTCCTTCTCCCACCCCATTACTCTTCTAACATCTTCTATAACTCTCCCTGCTGCTGGCTCCACCCAGCTACCCTCTTCTCGTCTTTATTCGAATGCTGTAATCCAGTTGCCCATGCCGCACCATTTGTCTTTTGCTACTTTTAGATCTCTGCTCAAACATGTCCTTGTTAGTGAAGCTTTCTTGACTTCTTTACTTAAAGTAATCTCCCCACTCCCACACCACCTTGGAACTCCCTAATTCCCTTGCTGTAATTTACTTTTTTCCAGGGTACTTATGCCGACCCACTGTATTTACTTATTTTCCTGTGTGTTCTTTCTTCCCCACTAGAATATAAAACTCCATGAGGGCAGGAACTTAGTCTACGTGATTCATTGTGCTTAGAATGGCATTTGATACATAGGGCCTTCTACAGATATATCTATTTGTGTGTATATTTTAGTGAATCAATGCTTGAATGAATGACTACATGACTATGACTTATGGGTTTTCTCTATATCCTAAAAGTTCTTCCCTTGACACATGATCCACATGCGTGGAGGTGCCAATTTCTTAGATATTCAGTAATTAAGACCATATAAAACCATTAGAGTCATTAGCTCTGGTGAGGAAGGTAGAATAAATGATGTTCTGCCTAAATGGGAACTCGTCTTGTTTCTAGACTGTAAATGCTTCCAAAATCAGGAATAAAATTCTTTTGTATTTTGTGTACTCACACATGCTGTCACATTTTACCTTATTTCTTTGCTCATAGAAATGAGAAACATGCTTATTAAATATTAATAGGAAGGAGGAGTAGATTAGCCTTTCCCAAAGTACGTTTCATGGAACATTAAATCTAGGGAATTGTTCTATGGAAGAAGGGGATTTTTAACATATCAGTTTAAATTATGATAGCCTTAAATTATGATAGCCAATAATTATAAATGCTAACATTGATTGTCACTATGTACCAACTTCTGTGCCATACACTTTACAAACTTATCTCTTTAATCCTATTCATCTCTCTGACTCATACCACACATAAGCATATTGAAGGCTCTGAGAAGTCCTGTAGTAATTAAATCTTTCAAATTTCCTTTAGCCCAGCATTTCCCAAACTTATTTGCTTATAGAAACACTTACTCTTCACCACCCCAAGGATACTTATTAACACCTCTTAGATCTATTGTTCTGCAAAACACAAATTGGAAAATGCTGTTCTAGATAAGGGAATTAAATAGAAGAGCAGAATTATGGCAAAACAGATTATTGCAAGGAACTAAATAAGCATTGACCTTTGGGGTCTCTTAAATTAAGACAGCTATCTGCTGAACACCAGGTGATAAGAAATGATAGCATCTTCTTAGGCCCAGTGGCGTAATCTCCCTTTAATTGTCTGAGAAAATAAAATTGTATTTCTAAGGATCAATACCTACCTAAGGAAAATTTTTTCATGCTCCTGGGATAGATTCTATGGTTTTACTCGTCTAAATCCTGTCCATTTAAAAAAATGTTGGTTTGGGTAACCAGGAAAGTGTTCTTACCACTTTCACCTTCAATAAAAATTTGATCATTTTAGAATGAAAACTGCATAATTACAAAGTAACAAAGTTGAAGGTGTGTTTGTGTGAAAGTGTGTATGAGTGTGTGTGTGTATATGTGTGTGCTGTTAGAGCTTTTTCTGGCCATGGAATATGGTCTTATATTTTGTGCTACTGGATGGGACCCAAAAGGACTCCTTGTCCAGCTCTATAGCCAGCGGGTGCTTGTACCGAAGACATTGGGGTCTATGGAAAGTGGAGTAAGGTGGGCCTCCCTCCTCTTCAAAGAAATAAAAGTCTTTCTTTGAGTCAAATGGTGGGGATGAGTAGGGGAGTAGGAATGGAGCTGAAAAAGAAAAGAAATTGTTCTCCAAGAGATGAAAAGCCCCTGAGATTGGGATGGGTCTTACAATTCTGTCACTCAGAAAAGGCTCTTATGTCTGGCCAAGCCTGCATTTGTGTGTAAAACTGTTCTTCCCAAACTAAGTTTCCCTTAATGGATTTCTACACCAAGACTTAATGATTCTTGCCATGATGGTTCTCACAGTGATAATATGTTATTTGAGTTTCCTTGAGAAAGCACTTGCTGTCTTGTTATGACTGGGATGTGAAACATTCAAAGGCAGCGAAGAAAAAAATGTGAGGAATAAGAACAAATTATGAATCTAACGTCATTTACTTCTTCCAACAAGCCAGTGGAGTGGGACAATGATTCTGTGCTTCTGTTTCTTCAAGTAATCCTGTCCTTACTTTAGAAAGAAAATGAAGTGACTTACAGATCAGCAGAGAAAAACCTGAGCAGCAATATCAAGTCTGACACCCTGGAGACCTTATTCCTCATTGTATGTGATATAGCAAAGAGCAGCTGTGGGGGTGGGGCTTGTGCTCCATGAGGACTCAGGGGATGTTGAGACAGGAAATAAAGGGATGAATAAGTGTCTAATTATTCAGGACATGGGCTTTTATTTCTGAGAAACTTGTGTGTTACACAAAAGAGTTTGAGATAGGAGTGAAAAAAGGGTATAAAATGGGAAACATTTATATTCAACCTACTGAGTGCTAATCAACATCCCAAGTGCTTTCTGTATTTTAATTCATTCAATCCTCTTAATGACCACATGGGCAGATTTTGTTGTTATCCTCATTTTACATAGAAGGAAATCACAGCATAGATAACTGATGACTTGCCCAGTGTCACAGAGTTGGAAAGTGGTAGGGCCAGGATTGGAACCCACATGGGTAGACCCTCGAGTCTACGCTCTTCATGCCTCTGCTATGCTGCTTCAAATCACAGGGCTAAGGGCAAGGCTTGGAAACAGACCAGCTCTTCGTGCACTTAACCTCCTTGAGCCTAAGTTTTCTCATCTGTAAAATGAGAACATTAATTGTTTCTATCTCATAGAGTCATATGTGATTATTTAATGAAATAACAGGTCAAAAATGCTTAGCAGTCTGGCACCCAGAAAGCCCCTAATAAACATAAGCAGCTTAAAAATGGTGAACCCAAGAAGATATTCTGAACCATGTTTATCTAGAACTGTGAAAGGGGAAAGGAGGTAATATCTAGAGTGGCCCTGTCCAGTAGAACTTGCTGCAATGATAGTAATGTTCTACATCTGCACTGTCTAATGTGGTGACCTGATGTATAGCTATCAGACCTTTTAAACATGGCTAGTGCCACTGAATAATTGATTTTTAATTTTTTAAAATTGTCCTTAGTTTATATTTAAATAGCCAAAAAAATGAGGCCATGCACAGTGGCTCATGCCTGTAATCCCAGCACCTCGGGAGGCCAAGGTGGGCAGATCACGAGGTCAGGAGTTCAACACCAGCCTGGCCAACATGGTGAAACCCCATCTCTATTAAAAATATAAAAACTAGCAGGGTGTGGTGATGGGTGCCTATAATCCCAGCTACTCCTGAGGCTGAAGCAGGAGAATCACCTGAACCTAGGAGGTGGAGGTTGCAGTGAGCCAAGAAAGCACCACTGTACTCCAGCCTGGGCGACAGAGCAAGACTCCATCTCGGAAAAATAAAATAAAATAAATAAATAAATAAATAAATAAATAAATAGCCAAAAAATGTTTTCCTGGAATTAGGGAGTTAGAGGGGTTGCAGGTGGAGGGGTGAGGGGTAGAAGGGCTGTGGGTAGGGGCGGAGAAAGACAGGGATTACCAAGTGGTGTGAGGAAACTTCTGGGTGTGGAGGATGTTCATTCTCCTGATGGTGGTAATAGTTCCATAGGCCATACGTGGGTTAAAATGTATCAAAGTGTCCACTTTATGAGCAGTTTCTTATACTTCATTCATAGCTCTATAAATCTGTGAACAAAATAGACTCTAGGGTAAATGCAGCTTAAACACAGTTTCCTACGGTGGTTTTCAAACTGAGTTTTGAGGGAAACCTTGGTGTTCTCAGGGCTTCTGGGACTGGTATCTGAGGCAAGTGGTCGGGGGAAGCAGGCTGGCTGAGCTCAGCCTCCAACTCTGCTGCTTCTACCAGAGGAGCTGTTCTCTGGCCTCTAACACATCCTCGAGCCTTCAGGTCACTGGTGAAGCCTCTCAGGGTCCACTGGTGGAGTGGGCTTCAGAGGCTGGGACTAAGCTGTGGGGAAGTTACAGCTGGGAGGAAGGATGGCGAGGGTCTGGTGGGGGTGAGTCACTCTACAACCTGCCTGGGAACCCAAGGTCAGCGTCAGGTCCTGCTGCGGATCAGCTTCTCCAGGGAAAAGCAGGTACCCCTGGGGAGGCAGACTCTGCACACAGGACTCCCACATCCCCTGAGATGAGGCATTAAAAGGACTAGGACTTGGGATAGGAACTGTAGTAGGAGTCTGTGTGGTATAGTGAAGAGGTTCTTGTGATGCATCCAGGGAGTTTGTAAATATGCAGAATCCCAAGCCCCTTCCTCTGGGACTCTGATTGAGATGTTCTGGGGAAAGGACCTGGGGATCTCCTGAGTCCAAGGACCAGGCCAGGAAAAAGCTGGTGGAGTGGGCAGAGCACTGGTTCTGGACTCAAAGTGCTCTGGCTCCAACTCTCAGCTCCTCTGGCCATGTGAGCTTAGGCAAGTTACTTTATCTATCAGAGCCATGGGATCTTCATCTTCAATAGCTCCCTGTGGCTTAGATAATGTTATGGGCTGAACTATGTCTCACATCAGACTCATGTGTTGAAGCCCTAAACTCCAGTACCTCAGAATGTAATCATATTTGGAGATAAGGTCTTTAAAGAGGTAATTAAATAAAAGTAAGGTTGTTGGCAGTAGGTCCCAATCCAATATGACTGGCTTCCTTATAATAGGAGATTAGACATAGACAGGCATAGAGGGAAGACCATGTGAAGACACAGGGAGAAGATAGTTATCTACAAGCAAGGAGAGGGGCCTCAGAAGAAACCAAACCTGCAGACAACTTGATCTTGGACTTCCAGGTTCCAGAACCGTAAGAATATAAATTCCTGTTGTCTAAGCCGCCCAGACTGTGTTGTTTTGTTATGGCAACCCTAGCAGATTAATACAAGTAGGAAGTAGAGCATGCAGTGCCTGGCATGCAGTGAAGTCCAGTAAATGGGAGCTATCTTTGTTACTGACACTAATCACCCAACAGAAATATCCAGGAATCTCTAAATAGCTGGCACTGGAGCCAAGAGGAAATAGTGATGATGTTCATGTCTGGCTCAGGGCTGCTTTCCTGTGGTAATTGTTTGCTAACTGTGCCCTGGAGGCTGGATGATCTCTGTGCCCAAGAAGACTGGGGCAGTGCTGTGGTGTCGGTCTGCCATTTCCTGGGTTGCAGGGAGAAAGGTATTCCTTTAGTCCTGGCAAGGTGTTGGCATTGACACAAACCTGTCAGGCAATTATGTTATTGTGGAAGGCCAGCATCCAGTGGAGCGGAGAATAGATGGGAATAACTCTAATAAAGTAGAAAAATGCTACCAAGGAGCCTGGGCATTGAATTTTAAAGGGCATGCTGAGCTTTTGGGGGAATTGAAGTAAGAAATCAGCAGAAGCCACAACAAGGAGGAAATGGGATGCATTTGCCTACGTTGAAATGATTTGGGGAGGTGTTTGATGAGCATTTTGCAAAGCTTTTTCCTCTTTTCCTACTCAGCCAGGAGTTTCTTCCTCTGGATTCCCACGGTGCCTGCCTGCCTTCTGAGACTTAGTTCATGATCTCAGTTTACTTGCTTGCAATGTCTTCCATTGAACCCACGGACTCGATGAGAACGGGGATCTTGCAATATTTGTCTCATTTTCCTAGATGGGCATTGAATAGATAGATGGTGGTTTGAGTTTCTGAATGTAGTACTCACATTTTCTACTATAATGTATTCACTCTGACCAAGGCACTACTCTGTGCATCTTAAAAACAGCAACTGATTAAATCCTTTAACCACTCCTTTGTATTACATGATGTTAAGGCACAGGGCGAGTAAGCTTTGGTCGACGGTCTCACACCTAAGCAGGAAGGAGGATTCAGACCCAGGCAGTCTGGCTCCAGCATTCAGTCACCGAGCATACTGTCACTACCATGGGAGAGTGGCTACTTCTGGTAGCCCTTTCTTCTACATCAAGTGTTTTTAACCTTTTCTGTGTCATGCCCTCCTGGAATTTGCGTGATACCTGAGAATTCTTTCCAAGAATAATACTTTTAAATGTATAAAAATTAAAACACATAGGATTACAAAAAAACTCAATTATAATAAAATACAGCTATCAAAATAAGATATCAAATTTGTGAAATAGTAATAGTACACACCTCTTTATTCACATATTAATTTGTGAAATAGTAACGTACACATCTCTTTATTAACAGATTAAATAACAAGAGATGGCAGTGGATCTAATCACTATTGTAATTCCCCATCAGTCATAATGTTTAGAGATTATTATAAACATATCATAAAGTAATATTTGGTGATATCTGCAACAACTGTAAAGTGATAGGAAGAGGTATGAGATTTTGATTGGTGATAAAGTCACAGTTGCTGCACATACTACTGTGGTCTGTTCCTACTTCATAATTGAAAGAAATAAGCAATTCAGTTAGAGATGGTAAAACAATAGAGGTGTGTGTTTTTGTCTGCGTCCCCCTGAAGTCCAGGGTTGGATGTTGAACCTTGATTGGGACCTCTGTTCCAGATGCTCCAGCTTTCATTTCTTGTCAAGTGTGATCTGTCAGCCAGCAGCCTCAGCATCACCTGCAAGGTCGTTGAAATATAGAACACAACCCCCTCCCTAGGTGTATGGATTGGAATCTGCATTTCAATGAGATCTTCAGGTGATTTGTATGCACATAAACATTTGAGAAGCACTGCAAAATATATGCTTGCTTAGGTTAGACCAGCAAAGAGCTTGAACAGTATAGAAAGGTGTGACTGTACCTGTGTTTCTACCCTTCTTTCTGCCTTTTACAAGCAACTTCCTGAAGTGGGGTATAACTTAACAGATGGTGATGTTGTAACAATAGCCACTGTCTGTCTGTCTGTCCCACCTTGGGACCACTCACCTTCGGGGCAAGGGTATTAGTATTCTCGATTTTGTCTCCCACAGCTGATGGGTGGACTGACCAGCAGATTTTGCTTTTTGGAGAGTGGAGTCAGCAGCAGTCTACCCATTCTGCCTGTGGCTGGGGGTAAATCAATGCATTTCACGGAGGAAAGATATTTTATGTCTTAGATCCAAGTCCAGTGATCCAATCCAGCTTTTCCAACGCTAGAACATAAAGAGCATTTTAATTTTCTTCTCAGCTCTATTTCTCAATTGGTTCTGAACCTTTTGAGGAGGGATCTGATTAATTAGTCCCCTCAAATCCCAGCAATACTGACTGCTGGAAAAGTTAAAGCCAAGTGTACAACACATCAGGAATGCATTTATGTAATAACCTCATTCCTGAATCATTTGTAAGGCCCTACCCTTGTTTTCTCTTTTATTTCCCTCTTCCCTTGAATTTTTGTTTTCTTTCTGTTATCTTGTTCTATTTGCTCTGTCATTGTAAGCCTCCTTAAATCATTTTTAGAATAAGTTAAGAGCACAGATTCATAAATCAACAAAAGTAGCAATATACAAATATAAAAATAAAAATACAAATCTTAGTAGAGAGAGGCTGAACCTATATGCAGGGCCACTGCCTTGCTCAACAGCAGGAGGCACCATTCTTGCTGTTTATGTAAATAGTGCTCTTTTTGAGTACAATAGACTACAAGGTGAAAAGTGGAATTATGCAACTAGTGGCTGTGATCCAGAACTTCTGATAAATTTAGTCTCTGTATACTAGTTGGCAATATGTTATTGAAAAAGATAATGAAGTTTTTGGTAACTAAGGGCGTTTGGGGTAGGCTGTTCTTTTGTGAAAATGTTCTTAAAGTATTCTAAAAATGTTCTATACTCTTGGGATACATGAATGAATGGAGGTGGCTTCCTTCTTCACTTAGCTTAGAGTATTCAGCAATTTGAAAGCCAGGAATTGAAGCATTGCATGGAGATAGAATTATGCCATTCCCCTGCTAAATGAGTCCAAATACTTTCCATTGCACTTAGAATAATAACTGAACTCCTTATTTGGGTGACAGGCCCTGTAAGATCTAGCTGGCTCCCTGTCTCTTTTATCAGCCTTGCATAGCACCACTCTCCAAAGCTCCTTTCATCCTCAGGGTCTCTACATACACTGTTCTTTCTGCCCAGAACACCCTTCCCTTCCCTACCTCTTCACCAGTGCAATGCTGATAATCATCCTTTAGAAGTTAACTCAAACTCCATCAAGTCCCCGTTACATTCTTTACAATCCTTATCATAATGTTAATAATCATTGCTCATGCCATCTTTCCTTAGCCTCCCCTTTCCTCTGGCACTGTACGCTCCTGAGAACATGGGCTGTACTTGTCTTGTTTTCTATACTTTATTGCCAGCTAGGCTAGCAGTGCCTGGCAACTAGCGGGGGCTCATTGAATGATGTAATGAAGGAATGAATGCAAAATGGGAAACAGATCCACAGACACAACTAAAGCGTTGGAGAACACATGGAGTGAGGACAAATGTAAATGTGAAAAGGAGTGTATTTACCATTTTAAAAAGAGAAGGGAGAGGACGGGTTCTGCTCACATCCTGAACATGCAAAGAGGCCATTGTAAGGGAGGAGGGTCAGCTATGGTCTTCACTGTGGTAGATGAGCAGCTCTACTATTGTCAGGAATTGTGGGACAATAGAAAATTAGTTACAGTGGTAGCAGCAGAAAAAGAGTTAGACATTAAGAATTTTTCTGAATCTCAAGAATAATGAAAATTGAACCAGAAAGGCAGAATAGCCTAGCATTGATGAGATAGACTCTAGGTTCAAATTCTCATATTACTACTTACTGGCTCCAACATCTTGGGCAAATTACCTACACTCTCTGTGCATTATTCACTTAAAAAATGATAATAATAATGGTTCCTACCTCATAGGCAGGGTGAGCATGCTTCAAACTCAGGCACTTTTGAGAGTAAAAGGAGCACTGGGTGCCATAAACTTTGCTGGGATCATAGGCATAAATTGGTACTATACCCCAGCACATGAAGAATGGTTAGTCTATTCCTAAAATGTCCTAAGGATTAAATAAATTAATATATGTTATCCAGTTAGAAGCATGCCTGACACAGTGCTCAGTTAAGGCTGGCTACAATCATTAAGAAATGATAGAATCTTTCTGGAGATTTTAGGAGAAGATGGACAGTTGATTATATGGTTTGGAGTTTATATCTTGGGGAGCATCAGATTTTAATTGCCTATTTAAAAATTCTCCCTTCGTGCTTAATCTTTTTTAAACATTAAACATATGCAGAAACTACCCAGTAACTCTTACCCAGCTCAATAAATAGAATATTGCAGAACTCCAGAGGTCCCTCTTATGTCCTTTCCTAATCACCAACCCATTGCCTCTGCCCCAGGAGTAACCACTTTCTTGACTACCAATCCTGTTGGTGAGTTTTGCCTGTTTTTGAAATGCACATAAATGGATGCATACTGGATGCGCTCCTTCATGTCTGACTTCTTCTACTCAATTCTTGGTTAATGTGGTTTACCCCTGCTGTTGAATGGAGTAGAAATCTATTTAATCTCATTGTTGTGTAATATTCCATTGTGTGACTATACCACAATTTATTTATTGATTCTACTATTGATGGACATTTCCAATTTCAGGCTATCACGAAAAATGTTGCTATGGCTATTCTTATTTTTTGGGATGTACAAGTATATTCTGTCAGGTTTATGTTAGATCTAGGAGTGGAATTGCTGGCTTGTATGGGTGCATATGTTCAGCTTCAATTCACCTTTCCACCAGCATCTGTGGGAATTCTGATTGCTTCACATTCTCACCACCCTTAGGCATTGTAGATCTTTTTGATTTTAGGTATTCTGGAAATTATCTTACTGTGAGATTTTAAAAAGTGCTTATGAATTCCACCTAATTATAACAATAACACACACTCTGATTTCCTGAGTACCTACTAATGACAGGTGCTTCACAGAAATTACTTCATTTAATGTATGCATGAACCCTCTGAGTGTGAGATGTTATTGTTCTCATTTTATAGGTAAGGACCAGTGGGACTCAATCATTTACACACGGTCATGGAGATTATAAGTGTCAATACCAGGACTGGGGCCCAGTTCAGTTTAATGCAAGCCCTCTTTTGACAACACTGTGGTGTTGACCCTGCAGGAGTCAAGACCAAAGAGAGAAAATGGCAGCCTTAGGAGAGCAGCAAGGACACCGTGAACCCAGCGGCTGCCCTGATGCTTCCTGTGTGATAAATTCCTGGAAGAGATGGGTTGTTGGGGTTTACAAATGCTCTTTTGGTCTCACCGCAGGGTACTGTGTATACTTCCTTCTCCAGCTCATTAGAGATCAGCCCTTTGTTCCCAGGGCACAAGTATTTCAAATGTGCTGAGCCAGAAAACTTGAGTGAACACCTTGTCCCAGGAACAAATGAATCTCACATAGGGTTGGCCCATTATTTTTCCTACTTCTCCTCCTCCTCCATCCTCCTCTTCCTCCTCTTCCTCTTTGAAAGAGCATCAGTCCTTTGTTTGAAGATGACCCCCCTGAGTCACCCCACACTGAAGTGGGGAGGCCTCAGTTTTCTCCCTTGCCAAGAATGATGTTGCTCTCATTACCTTACCTATGAGTCAGTGGTACCCGCTGTTGTCACCCAGAGCTTCGTGAGACAGTGATAACCACTCTTGGATGGAAGTTGTGGAAATAAGGGCCACATTTGGGAGGAGCCCCACTTCCCCTAGGATCTTTCTGAGGTTCCCCATTTGCCAACCTCTCTCTGTCACAAGTCTGGATCTCCTTATAGCAACCTGCCCCTCTCTCCACCACAGTGACCTTCAGAATGCTTCCCAGTACACTGTGCTCTTTCGTGTAACTGGAGCTACCTGGAAACTTACCTCCAACCCCCACATGTCCACCATCCATCCTTGAAAAAGAAGACACATCTGTAACTCAGATATTGGTAAATGTTTACATTGTAAAATAAACAAAAATGCCAAACTACAGAACAAACAAAACCAAAACAACTTAATGAATTATTTATGTAGCAAACACTTTTGTAACTACCACCTGCAACAAGAAACAGAACATTGCTGACCATCTCTGAGGCCTTCATGTGCCCTGACCCATCACCACCCGTCCATCCTTAAGAAGGATACTTCTTTCAAAAGTATCTACCTTCCCACTTCTGCAGCCATCATGTCCTTGAGTTATTTTATACAATTCTATTACCTAAGTGTGCATCCCTAGACACTCTAGCAGAGTTTTCTTTTTGAGGCTGATACAGGTGTTTATCCAAATCATCAGGCAGAAAAATGTCTTAGAGTTCCTCTCATTCTTTCTGTCTCCTTAGTCCCTTCCCACACATTGATTCCTCCTTCCCTTTCTGCCTCTGCTTGCAGCCTGTACGCTGCCCTGTGGCTCCCTGCCTCCCACAGCTGCCTGGCTTGTGTTTTCTGGTTTCCCATTTTGACTGCCTTTTTCCCCCTGAGGAGCAGCCCTTGAATATCCTGATGAATACAATTCTCTATCTCATTCTTTATAGCTCACATACATACTTAGGATAACTTTGTCCCTCTTTGACTCCTAGAAAACTCCATTTCAGCCTTCAAGACAGGTCAAATATCTCTTCTGCTGTAAACACTTCCTTAACTCCCTTCATAGGGTTATTTTTTTGTGTCCTCAAAACATATCTTGAATGCCTTAATTATGTATTCCCCTGACTGTATGGTTACATTTTGCTCACGTGTCTGTCTTCCTGGGTGGTAGGGTTATGAGGTGTCTGGCATGTAGGAGGTGATCAATAAATGTCTCTTGAGTGAACAAGGGCCTATGCAAATTCTTCATAATACAGATATTGTGTGGAGTGAGTGCATACAAAAATAATAAGTTGGGAGTGGGCAGAAGCTAACATATTTTTAGCTGCAATTGTCACGTAACAAACCCACAGGACATATGAAAAATATAGTCAGAGAATATGGGGTGAAGGGACACTGGGGATGTTCCAAAGAAGAGAATACAGTGCCCTAAAGGGAGCACACATTTTGAGCTAGGAGAATTTTGTGGAGTTTTTTTTGTGTTCTTTTTAATTAAATGACATTTTAGAGTTCAGGAAAACCCTCAAAATATGTCAACCACTTTTAAAAAACAATTAAAGTAATATGCATAATGGTTAACAAATATCAAGCAGTAAAAAAGGTGTGAAATAAAAAGAAAAAGGCTTTCTTTTCCACCTCCCTCTTAACTTGTCTAATTTTCTAGAATCTTTTAAAGAAAATTCCCAGGTACTTTCTCAGGACATCATAAGGCACTTCAAATATTTGCTTACCAGTAGAGAGGGGTCATCTAGAATGTTGACTTTAGCATCAGTCAGATATGGGTTTTAGTCTACTGCTTATTACCTGTGTGACCTACCAGAGGCAAAATTTCTCCAAAATCTTAAGCTAAACATTGGCTTAACCACCTTGGATTCTTAAGGATATTAGTTCACCTTTTCTTCCTCATGCTCCTTTTGCTTTCTTTCCCTTCCTTCCTTCCTTCCTTCTTTCCTTCCTTCCCTCCCTCCTTCCTTTCTTCCCTCCTACCTCCCTCCCTCCATTCCTTCCTTCCCTCCTTTTCTTTATTTCCTTCCCTTCTCCTTCCTTCCTTCTTTCCTTCCTTCCTTTTTTCCTTCCTTCTTTCCTTCCTTCCTTCCTTCCTTTTTTCCTTCCTTCCTTCTTTCTTTCCTTGTTTCTTTCTTTCTTTCCAAAAATAATAATGTATTTTAATAACAAACTTACAGGAACAGCACAGAAGATAGACAACACCAAAAACATGTACTTACACTTAGAGCAACACAATTAGAAAAGTATAGTAAATGGATGGAATCTAGTATATGATAATAATGTTACAAACACTGTTTAGTTGCTGTCAATAAGAAATGTACTTTTTTTAAAAAAAAAATTCAAATGCTGGCATTGTGCAGAAAAGTTTAACAGTTTTATTTATACTTGCTATAAAATTGAACTAGTGAAATTTGTTCACTGAAATACTTTGATTTGCTGATTTGCATTAATGCTTTATGTCCTTGCATTTACTGTGTATTAAACATTTACAGACAGATGGAAATGGAAAAACTGCTAATACTTGATTTCTGTCTCCTATTTTTCCATTGGTAAGCATATGCTTTTGACTCCCTTAGAATAAAATATTTCCCATCATAGTGGACTCTTAATTACGTTTTCCACGTGCTAGCTGGATGTCTTTTGGCCTAATTGTTACATATTTGGCATGGACAGCACACAGAATGGTGTTTCCAAAAAGGCAACCAGATAGGCCTCACTTGGCTCCTGAAGGCACCCGTAGCCGTGCTCTGGAAGCACAGATCGTTTTGAAGTTGAGAGCAATTTCTCGCACTAAAACCTGGAAAGCAAGTTTGTGAATGAGAAGTTCCGTGGACTCCTGTTAACACCTAATTTCATGGAGTACCACAGCACCAGGCCTGTAGCCAGGAGGTTTCTTCACTCCTCAGTAGAGGGCACACCATTGTGGGCAGCTTTTGCGGCCAGTTGCTTCCGGTGCTTTACTTCCGGTGGATTTGCAGACTGTGTGCTTTGTAGGAGTTATGGTATGAGCACCTTCTTACGTTCCCCCTTCTCCTTCCTCTGGAACTTGGCAGGCTGGAGGCAATGTTGGATGGTATGGTGGCAGCTGCAAACCCTTCCTTGCCCCTTTCTCTTGATGTTTAATCTTGGATCATTGAATTGGAAGTCAGAAAACCTGGTCTTACATTATTTTAGTCACTATGTCTCTACATGATCTTGGTGGCTACCCTCAATCCCTTCTGTGTGACCCTGGCAACCCCTGAAGCTCTTCCATATGTGACCTTGGACAGATTCTCTGTGCAACCTCGGAGAGTCCTCCCAAGTTCTGTGGGTCTGAGCTTCTTCATCTGAAAACGAGGGGGTTCTACCACGCAGGTCCTTCCAGCTCCAAAATTTTATGGCTCTGTAGCTTGGTGATGCAGTGGATTTCATGAAGCCATGTTCGGCCTGTTGTACTGCATAATCTGGCACACCTACTCCCCCCAGACCCCAAAATCCTTCTCAGAAGCTGGAGTAGTGAACTCTTCCTTGCCTCAGAAGGCTGTTCTAGAGTTAATGAATTAATATTAGCATCTCTTTGAACTCTCCATTGTTGGAGAAGGATGTTATAAAGACAAACTATTGCTTGAAGGGAGATCAGACAGCACTGTCAGCAGCAGGCCTGCAGCAATCTACTTAAACTGGAGCTTTCTTCCTCAAACAGCCTGCTCCTTGATTTGAAATCATGGGAACACACGAGGGAAGAATGGTTCTGCAGTTCAGGGTGACAGAAGAATAGAAAATAAGTGGTCTTTCCAGAATATTTATGGGTCACTTTATGTTTCCCAGCACGAACAGGGAGGCATGTTGCAAAAAAGCCATGTTTAAATCAATACTTGGGATATTTTTTGCAGGGCTCACAGTGATTTAGGCTTTTTAAATATATGTAATGCTGTATTTCTAGCACACTGGGAGATAGAGAATCCACTCAGTTCTCTTATCCAGGATGGTAAATCACAGAGCTGTTATAGAGATGTGAAATGAGCATTAAGTAAAACACAAGCAGGCAGAGATGAACCCTTCTGAAGTGTCATTATCTATTGCAGTTTTTAAAATGAAATTGGGTTTTCCTGTTGAGCCTAAAGTATGGTTTCCCATCTCCAGCTCTACAAGCTCCTCATAGTGGGTGGGGTGGGGAAGAGGGTACGTATATGGGAGGGAGTGAAGAGGAATTGAGGACGGGGAAGGACTGGAGAGAAGAAAAGTCCCTTTCTTGTACAGCGTGAGGTTGAAGATAAAGTTGGCTTGTGTAGAGAAGTTATAGGTTCTAGGGGGTGAGGATGGGGCAAGATTACACAGAGGTGGTTAGTTAACTGAGCTTAGGAAAACTGAAGAAAATCTGCCTGTTGGGAATGCAATTAATAGATGCAGATGACTGACAGGGCCACACATTACATGTGCAGAGGAAACACATCTGAATGGGAGTGTGTAGATCTGATTTCAAGTACAGGTTTACTAACAACCACGAGTTGGACCAATTTACTTAACTCTCTCGTTTTAGATTTTTCTCTCAATAAAATGAGAAAACACACACACAAAAAAAGATAAATAAAGTTGGCCTGTGACAAGCTGCATTAAACTTGTTTCAAAAACCTTCATTAGGTACCCAACAAAAAAGAAAATCCAAATAGCCAATACAATTATAAGATGCCTAACATCATCAGTCATCAGGAAAATACAAATTTAAACCACAGAGAGATACCACTACACATCTATTAGAGAGCTCAAATTAAAAGGACTACCAATACCACCTCTTGGTGAGGATATAAGGTGGACCTCTCAGAAGTTGCTGGTAGGCGTGCCCATTGGTAAACCTGCTTTGTACTAATGTTCTTGGAAAAGCGTTTGGAGGTATACTAAAAGCTACACATGTGCCTATTCTATGGCTTAGCCCTTCCATTCTTTATATCCACTTAAAGACATATATAAGACTGTTCATATCACCATTATTCATAATAGCCAAAACAGGAAAACAACTCAAATATCTATTAACAGTATAATGAATAAACAAATTGTGGTAAATTTACACATTACACAACAACAAGAAAAAAACAAATCATTGCTATACACAGTTTGGGTGAATCTCACAAATATAATGTTGAACAAATTAAACCAGATTCAAGGGAGCATTTATTTTACAATTTCATTATATGAAGTTCAAATAAGCAAAAATAATCAATGGTGATAGAAATAAGACCGGTGGTTACTTTTAGGAATAGTGTTGGATTAGGAGGGGCGTGGGAGAACCTTATGGAATGCTAGAGATGATCTATGTTTCAACTTAAATGGTAGTTGCACATGTGTAAACATACGTAAAAGTTTACTAAGATTTACATTTCAGATTTGTGCTTATTATTATGTCAATTAAATATGTCAGTTAAACCCCATTTGGCTCTAAATTACTGTGAATTAGACCCTACTAGTGTTTTCTGGGGAAAGGAGACTTGCCTATGTCTTTCTATTACATTGTGAGCTCCTTGAGAGACGGTAGGGACTATTTAATTTTATTGCTGAATCCACAATGTCTGGGGCACTAGATGTCTATCATTAACTTTACTAAATGATTAGGACCTGGTGAGCACCCAGATTGAGGTGAAGTTAATGACATTTGACATATTTCTTCCTTTTGCAAAATGAGTAGTTTTTATTTCTCAAGTCGTGTTCCTTCTTATGGCCTCTAGAAAAGGGTGGAGCTGCTCAATGAACTCTTTCTCTTATTATAAATAGTAAAGAGGAACTAAAGGTTAATACCACCCTTCCACTGGAGGCAGTGTATTCTATCGGAAGAATATGGGATTTATAATCAAAGAAATTAGGGGCAGACTCCTAGCCCCACCACTCCCAGCTTCTTCTAAAATGAGGTTAATGATATTTATATGGTAGGATTATGATATGGGTTAAATTTCTAATTTTGAGAAAGCAGTTGGTATAATGTGCCTAGCATGTAGTAGGTGCTTAGTTAATACTAATCCTGTCATTTTTCTGTTGTTTTATTTTCCAGAATCAGATTTGAGATGCTAGCCTACGAAAATGTCACTTCCTGGTGTTTTTGCCACGTAGTCTAACATCTCAAATCTGATTATGGAAAATGATGCCAGGAAGTGACATTTTGTTGTTATTGTTGCTTCATAGCAACCTCCCAATTTCAGAGTGGACACTTCCACTCTAGCTATTGTATCTAGCTTCAAGCTCAGTGGACACTTCCACTCTGAAATTCTGCTCATTATCTTGCCTGCATAACACAGAAAACAATTCCCAATTGTCCTCTTGAGAATTACCAAAACTCTTAACAGAGGACAAAGAATCCCTTCAAGGTTATGATGAGGGTAAGGAAGTCTGACGGTAAAATTATTTCTGTATCTCTTCACGTATTTCCTCAGAGCTTTCACATCTGCCCACTTTAAAAGTTACCCCAAATCATTTACTGGACACTTTGGGGGCAGTTCATTAACTAAAATCAAGTGCTTAGAACATGTTCCAACTCCATCAAGATGAAAAGATATAAATCTACACCTGAGCCAACTGAACTTCAAAATCCTTTCCCCATGATTTCCTCATATCTCCCCAAAGATCAATAGTAAGTTGTTAAAATGAAATCAGATAGAAGGAATGGGCTCCTAGTTTTAATTCGAGGGGAAAAGGAAACATTAAACCATATGTAATTATGAGGTCAATTGCCCTGAGTTTGGATGCTTTTATAATACTAATGAAGGTTAAAGAGGCTGGGTTAAGGAGATTCAAGAAAATGAGAATCTCATGTTAATGGCTCTTGGGGACTACTCAGTTTTGCTCAGGCCCAGAAGTAGAAGAATAAAGTAAGATATGACAACCTGTGAAGGTTGTTGAGCAATGTAACGTTCTTAACCTGTGTAGTCTTAACTCCTGTCAAATTTTTTTCTTAGCCAACAATTGCATAGACAAATATTTTCTAAACTCTTCTTTATGGAAAACATGCCCTACCTGTTTCTGTGAAACCAGCATCCCATGCACAAGGAAGTTTGGGCATCCCAGCACACCTTGTCTCCTTCTTGGAGACTTAGATTTACATACATGCAATAAAGAAATTTTCTTTGTTGCTAAATCAGAGTTTCTCTGAATGATTTGAATCCTGGAGTCCTATTTTAGGAGTAATGGCCCATGGAATACAATGTGGAAAATGTTGACATATACATGCTGTCAGTGACTGAAACCTAAAAACTATCTTTCCTTGAAAATGTCAGTATTATACTTGGTTTTCCAGAGCTGTTTGGAATCTGTTCAATTAAAATTATAAACTAGTACAATTTACATTCAATTATGTTGTCTCTACAACTTAAAGTCTATCATCAATTCCATATGAAACTTACTATTTTTTCTCTATTTATTTTAATAAAGCCTAATATCCCAAATTCAACTGTGTTAAAAAAAGTAAGGTTGAAATTTGCAATCTTATGTTCACTGAGAGTATTCTCTTATTAGCATAGGTTCCTATGCCTATTTCATATGTTTAGGTCCAGGTCAGTGTACACATGTCTTTTCCAGAATATATAAATCTTTTTGTCCTGATTTCTCATATGGTCAGTTCCACTGTGGATGGCCCAACATAGTAACAAGATTATGGCTTTACAGTGGGACTGATGGTTTGATTTCAAGCTCTGAGCCAAGTCACTCCAACCTCCTTGGCTTCAGTGTTCCCATTTTTAAAGTCTGGGTACTAAAATTTACCTTGCACAGTTGTAAGGATTCAATGAGATTTTCTCTCTCTCTCTGTCGGTTTGACATCATCCTCCAAGGCACACAATTGTTTAATAAATGTTGGTTTCACTCTTCTCTCTAGTTGGAGTTGATGACCTTTTAAATGTGTCTGTTCCTTCCATTTTAACGATCGAATACTGTGTGCTATTAGATCAAGGTTTGCTTTTGCTAAAAACAGCCATTACTGAGTACATATTGCATGATATGTAACTGACAAAGAGTAGCTTAGATTTGTTTTCTACCCTTAACCTTTTTTTATAATTTTGTGGCTATAACTTACAAAAGTCATCTTGGTCCTAAAGTTGTAGGTCACTATTAAATGTCATGATTATCTATTTCAAGCTGCCTTATAATTGCCACCTGCGGCTATTGTTTTCTCCATCTCCTATGCTGAAGATGCAACTGGTGGAGCTTGTTTCAGTTTTCTGATGAAAAAATGAAAATTTGAGGAAGGAGCATAGACGTCACACTTAAAATTACAACCTGCCACTTGAAGGGACAATACTGATGCCCACTGGGGGCTTGTCATTTCCCAGTCATCTCTTCAGGGGACAGACCCAGACTATAGCCAAGGCTTGGTTACTAAGTAAATTGATTTAAAATAAGTTTTCAATAATGAATTAAAATTTGACTGAGTTATTTGCCTGCTTTTTAAATTGGGGAAGACTAAAATGCATGCATGTTCTATAGAACATCTAACTTGAAACTTTGAAGACTAGGGAAAAGTGAAGTGTCTGTGTATGTGTGTTTGAGACATGAGGAAGAATGAATGTATATGTGGGTATATGTGTTTTTACACATTGAGAAAGGCAGGCAAATTTATTTAGGGTGGAATGTGAGTTTACTAATTTGGCTTAAAATATTATTGGGCCATAAATAAAGGCGTTCAAACTCTTCCAATCTTCCAGTTAGGATCTATCTTTCAGAAGGCAGGGAAATGCCATGATTTTTCAAAATTGGAATCTCTATGGTAGAAATTTGTTAATGTATGATATTTTCTTGCAGAAATAGCCAATGTTGACATTATAAATCTAGTCTTAGATAAAGGTTTTGTTTTGTTTTCTTCTAGACCAGCACCTGATGTTCTATTGTTTACTCGAAAGATTATAGCTGCTTTATTTTCTTAGCTGGCTACTTTCATACTCAAGACGCTGCCATCCAAGAAGACCTGGACATTTGCAGTAGTTACCTATTGAGAAATTATCAATAGAGTTGATTTTTATTTTTATCGACATTTTTATTTCAATAGCTTTAGGGGTAAAAGTGGCTTTTGGTTACATGGATGAATTGTATAGTGGTGCAGTCTGGGCAATAGAGTTTTCTTAAAATTTACTTTGTAATTATCATGTCCTCAGGGATGAAGAAAGGAAAGCAAATATTGTATGAACTGTAAGAACTGTTACAGGAAAGCCACTCTGAATGGATCACTCTTGACTTGACTATAAGAATATATTTGTCAATGTAGGAGAAAGTCTTAGTGGCTGAGGAAACTGCGTATTATAAGAAAGGTGGTATACAATAATATGATAAAATAAATTATAAACCTCAAATTTAAACCCAACCTTTAAAAAATTGATCAGTGTGGTAACAGCAGCAGCAGCAGCAGCATCCTCACCCATCAACAACTGTGTTGTGCAGCTGCACAGTCACACATTCGTCTAAAACTCTTACAGCTTAAAAAAGAACCAGAACTCATTAGAGGTTATTTGATTCCACATTACTTAGATCAGGGTTTTTCAACCTTAGCACTGTCATTTCAGGTGAGGACATTTGAGGTCCAATATTGGTTTGCACAGTAGGATGCTTGCAACATTCCTAAACTCTACCTACCAGATGCTGGTAGCAACTCCCCACCCGCAATCTGCTTTCTTTCAGTTGTGACAACCAAACATGTCTCCAGACATTGCCAAGTGTCTCTTTGGGAAAAAACTCAGCCTTTGTTGAAAACCACTGTCTTAGAGCAAGACAAAATCAGAATAACCCTAGAACATTCTGTGGTTACCACGAAACAAGAATACTTCTGAGAACATTGGAGAAAGTGATAAAAGTTGGTGATTCAAGAGGGCATAAAATGTTATTATTTTCACCAATGATAATGATAATAATAGCCAATAGAAGCTAGTCAGATTTGTTAAAAGTCATGAGAATGGTGATGATTATAAAAGAAAGTTAAAGTATACAAAAAAGAAAATATCATACAAAAGAAGGATGAATATGTTTGTGTTTAATTTTTATTGATTTTAATAAGTAGGAAAATATGAATGTAAGTGGATGTTTTCTATACTCAGTTAAGCAAAATTTACTTAGGATATAAGTACCTATTTTTTTTTTTCTTTATAAATAAGAAGAAATTAACAAAGCATGTCAGTAAGCCAAAAAGGAATGAAACAAGTAGTGTTGATATTGAAAACAGGATAGATTGATTGGTGTTAATGGCTTCTTATGCTAACCAAGTAGAGGGGCTCAGTAGTTAATTAAAAAAATAGTCATAAGCATTAACTGTATAAGAAGAGGGTCTAACCATGCGTTACAAAATTATAAATCAGCTAAATAGCCTGAAAAGGAGAACTGACTACAAACTGACTAATTCGTCAGGTGAAGAAACTTCTTTCTGACCCTACTAATTTTAATACTTTTAAATGTTAATAAAATACTAATAAAATGAATGGTTTAAGCTCATCTATTAACCTCTTAATTTGTTATTGAGTATACAAATTCTAGTTCCATTTATTTCTTTAAAGTTTCTAATTTTCTACTCGAATTCTCCAGCTTATTTGAATTTCAAAACACATTAATCACAATTATTTTAAATCTTATCTCTTACAACTTAAATACTTGGATCTCTTGTAGTCTGTCTTTATATGTATATATATTTGTATTTATTTTCTTTAGACCCTTAGTTCTATTATTGTAGCATGTCTGGTTATTTTAGATCAAAAGCCAGACAGTATTTATGAGAAGTGTTAGCAATAGTTTAAGGCTGTGGACTATGTTATTTTTATCCAGGGAGGATTTGCATCTGCTTCTATCAGGCTGCTGGGATAATGAAAGATACCTTTAATCCAATGGAAGATTGAGTGGACTTGAACCCAGGCTTCAATCTTAGGTGGACTGATCTATTTCAGGTTTACCCTACTCAGAGTCTATATTCCTTTAGGGGTGCAGCTGTCCACCAAGGCATCTCCTCAATAGTGGGCCCTGAACTCGCTTCTCTCTCATCTTAGGCTATCCTGCATTTCCACCCCTCTTAAACCACCCCAAACTCTGCTTTTCAGATTTTCTTTGTTCTTGAACTAGCAAATGCATGAAAAGCATAAGTAGAATCAAATGTTGGGCTCACCTTTCTGAGCTACCCTTCTGTCTGGGATTTTGTCTTCTCAGATCCTCGCTGCCTTAGTAGTTCTCTAGGGCCTCCAGACATGTTTTTTTTCTTTTCTTTTCTTTTTTTTTTTTTTTTTGAGACAGAGTCTCGCTCTGTTGCCCAGGCTGGAGTGCAGCAGCATGATCTCGGCTCACTGCAACCTGAAACTGAAGTTAAGTTTATCTTCAGTTTTTGGCTATTATGACTAAAATTGCTATGGATACTATTGTACAAGTCTTTTTTGATCAAATGCTTTTATTTATCTTGAATAAATACTTAGGAGTTGAACTGCTGGGTTACCATTTAGGTGTGAGTTTAACTCTCTAAGAAACACGAGCACTTTGGGAGGCCGAGGTGGGCGGATCACGAGGTCAGGAGATTGAGACCATCCTGGCTAACACAGTGAAACCCCCTCTGCACTAAAAATACAAAAAATTAGCTGGGCGTGGTGGTGGGTGCCTGTAGTCCTAGCTACTTGGGAGGCTGAGGCAGGAGAATGGTGTGAACCCAGGAGGTAGAGCTTGCAGTGATCCGAGATCACGCCACTGCACTCCAGACTGAGCAACAGAGTGAGATTCCATCTCAAAAAAAAAAAAAAAAAAAGAAATGCCAACTAATTTTCCAAAGTGATTGCAACACATACATTTTTAATATTGCTGACAAACCAGGTCAGTATTTCAGGACAATGGGAAAAGTACTGTTGGTAAGTCAAGATTTAAAGAAACTCTAATTGGGATGTTGAATTTACGTGTCAACTTTACTGGACTAAGGGATGCCCAGATAGCTGGTAAACCATTATATCTGGGTGTGTCTTTGAGGGTGTTTCTGGAAGGGATTAGCACTTGAATCAGTAGACTGAGTAAAGATCACCCTCACCATTGTGGGTAGGCCTCATCCAATCCATTGAGGGTCTTGAAAAGAACAAAAAGGCAGAGGAAGGGTGAATTTGCTCTCTCTTGTTGAGTTGAGACACCCATCTTCTTCTGCCTTTTTGGGCATTAGCACTCCAGCATCTTGGGTTTTCAGATTTGAACTGGGACCTACACTATCAGCCCCCCAGTTCTTGGCCTTTGGGCTTGGACTGGAACTACACCACCAGTTTTCCTGGATCTCCAGCTTGCAGGTGGCAGATCAGAGGACTTCCCAACCTTCATAACAAATCTTTTTCTATATATTTATATATTAATATATACTATTGGTTTGAGAACCCTGACTAATACTTTCATTTCAGAAAGGACACCGAACCTCAAAAATGAAAGTCATTGATGTGAGTGTTCCATAATCCAATATGTGAAACTTCATGATAAAAATGTTTTTGGCCCAGTGATTTGAAGATTGCCAAATTATGTCATATGTTCTGGCCATAAGTCAACAGGTTCCCAAATCTATCACCTGCCTTCTAGGCCTTTCTGAGATGGAGTTAGTTTTCTTTGGGGTCTAGAAAAATTATTAAAACTCTAGGAAATTAAAAAAATGGTATGTGGCCACCATAAGATATCACATTATACCTGCCAGTATGGCTATCATCAAAAATACAAGAGATAAAAAGACATAAAGATGTGGTAAAAATGGAAGCCTTATATATTGTGAGTATAAGTGTAAATTGCCACAGCTATCATGATCATGGACAACAGTATAAAGGTTCCTCAAGAAATTAAAAATATTGTTACCATATGATCCCATACAAAATGGGATTGAGATACCAAGCAATCTGACTTCTGAGTATATACGAGAAGAAAATGAAATCAGTATTTTAAAGAGGTATCTGCACTCTCATGTTCATTGCAGTATCATTCAAAGTAGCAGAGATGTGGAAACTACCTTAGTGTCCATCGGTGCGTGGATGGGTAAGAAAATGTGGTACAGATAAATTCAATGGAATATTATTCAGCCGTAAAAAAACCCCAAGGAAATCCTGTATTTGTGACAGCATGGATTATGCTAAGTGAAATAATCTGGACAAAGACAAATACTGTATAGTATCATTTGTCTATAGAATCTTAAAAACAAAGTCAAACTCATAGAAACAGAGTAGAATGATGGCTTCCAGGGACTGGGAGTTGGAGAAATGGAGAGATGTTGGTCAAAGCATACAAATTTTCACTTATAAGATGAGTAAGTTTTTGAGGACCTAATGTATAGCCTAGTAAATGTAGTTAATAATACCATATTGTATACTTGAAGTTTGCTAAGAGAGTAGATCTTAAGCATTTGCAAACACATACACACACACACACACAGTTAATTATATGAGGTAGTATTTAACTTGATTGTCATAATCATTTCACAATGTGTATATCAAATCATTACATTGTACACTTTAAGCTTATACAATTTCAGTTGTCAATTATACCATTATAACCTCAATGAAACAGAAAATAAATGAATAAATAAATAAATAAATGAAAAGAATGGTGTCTGGTAGAATTACCAAAACTGTAGGAAGCTGTGGAAGTCGAAATCCCTAAAAAGAATAAACATTTTTTTGAAAAGTTAAATTCAGGATTTTAACATTTACATAGCCTTTTTTTTGCTGAGTTTTAAATAGTTTTGAAATCATCGCACTTTTGTTCGTTTTATCTGTTCTTAAAGGCATTGAAAGCTTTCGAAAAATCAGCCATACTAAATTTGTCATTGCTGTTTAAATTGTATATGGGAATTGAATTAATCAAAACTTGTAATCAATGACTAAGTGCTTAAAAAATAGGCTTTCAAAGTTTCCTTGAGTCTAATACAGGAGTCTAATGAATTGAACTTTAAACAAAATACAAATACTAGTCAATTTTTTTTCACACACAAAAACCCCACAGACGTTAAAGAGAACCTATTATGGTTTTAATTCCTGGAGTTATTAAACTTTGTCTCGCTAAGAAAGATGAAGCAGTTGAGCCAATAATAATTAGGCATCTACTTCTAACGAGTGGGTCTGAAGAGCTAATTAATTAAAGAGAAATAAGTCTCTCATTCTGCTGTAACAACCTTGGGGAAGATGGACAAGGGTGGAGCTTTTTTGAACTACAAATCTATGAATTGCTAGAATAACCTTGTTGCCAGCTGTGGCCAGGCAGGACCTAAGAAGCTTCATTAAGTTTGTCTCCAAGGCCCACCACCTCCAACCCAAACTATGGGATTAGTTTCTCCTTGGCCAACGGTGGAAATTACTGTGGACAGGGTTGAGCAATTTTAGCTCTTTCATCCTTGTTCCCTACATCCAGTGAATAATACTCATCTCCTTTCATTAAGACTGGAGTCCAGAAGGCATCTATCATGTCTCATGTAGGAGGGTTAAGGATAATCAGGTAAGTAATTTCTCTTGTCCTTAATTTCTTTAATAACTTGAAGGCCATCTGCATCACACACTCCTAAAATACCAGGAGCAGATTACTATCCATGAAAGAAATTAGTAAAATTAGAACATTTTGGAAGAATCAGCCAGCCCTAAAAATAATTCAAGAGGGTACTTCTAAGCTGGTTGCTGAGAAGTTTTCAGCTCAATCTAATTCAGCCAAGGTGACGGAGGAGCATCCCTCATTAGGAAGTATGACTAGAGTGAGACTGTAACTAAAAAAAGCTTGGACATAATCTTTTGTATTGTAATTCTTATGAACTCAAACATGCTTTCCAAGGGGAGGTCAATATGGAATTGCATAGTTCCTCATACTTCCCTACTGAGTAGCATCTCTCATGCTTAAAAATGCAGCAGGATGGTATTTTTAAGATGGATGTTTTTTCACTTCTAGGAATCCCTAGATCCTTCTAATTGTCATTTCCCCCCTCTCTCCCTATCTAAATCAATAGCATTCTTTGCTTTAGGGGAAGGTAGATACAGTATACAACAAAGACATCATTGTTGTCTTCAACTTTTAAGAGTTTTGAGAGTCCATGACTGGAACTATAGTATGAAAGCCAAGTTCATTTTGATTTGTGAGAACTGGGTACTTTATCTCAAGTACCTTGAGATAAAAGGTACTTTTATTCTGAGTCTCCAAGGAGGCATGGTTTGAAATAGTCTGAGCCTTGAGGACTCAGACCTAAGAATTAATACTGGATATGGAAAGGTACAGGATATGACATTAGAAATTCTCTCTATTATGAAGAGAGGTTCAAATTCTACCACTTGGTAGGGAGAAGAAGAACTGGAGGAGAACAATAAAATTAGGTCAAAGTCAGTATTTCTATAGGGTGTTGAAACCCTGAGGGTGGAGTGGGTGGTATTATCTCCACAATATGGCTGGTCTCTGGGTGCCACAACATCACTTCTTCACTGCTTAAGTCTGCCCACACCTCTCTGTAAGTAGGTCCTTCATGGAGCTTTGAAGCACCCGTGGGATAGTGTTTCCTATTACAGCCCTAAAGGCTACAAGATCAGATGGAATCTGGGCTCAACAAGAGCTACTCAACCTCTTCAAAGGGAAAATTGCTCTCTAAGGGAGTTTATTAAGTCATTTATTTAGTTAATCAAAAGATGTATTTAATTGATCAGCTTTTGAGGGCTTATGATGTGGGCCAGTTATTATGGTAGACAAAGTTATAGCCTCCCAAAACCTTATGAACCAGAATTTTGGATGAGTGTCATGTGTACAAAAAACTCCCCAGAAAACTGCATCATATGCTGTATAAGTTTTTTGTAGGAACAAGATAAAATTGCCAGCAATGCTGGCCATGTGGGTTCCTAAAAACATGGAGTTTTGGGAATTAGGTTGTTACTTGGTGCTGTGGGGAGTAAATTCAATCCAAGGGAACAAATGGAAGCCCATTGTATGTACAGATTCTAAATCTGCACAACAGATAGACTGTAAGATGTGCCTTCTTCAAACATGCAAATCTAATTATGCCATTCCTGTGCCTTAAATCTTGCTGTGCTTCCTAGTGTTATTAGACTAATAAAAACTCCTTACAACACTCTGCCTGGACTGACCCAACTCTCCAGTCTCCTTTTGTATCATGTTTTCTGTGTACTAGCCCTAAGAGGAGTCCTTTGAACTCATTATGTATTTTCCTGCCTCAAGGACTTTGCCTATTCTATTTACTCTGCCTAGAAGCCTCTCCACTCCTGTCTATGCCTGTGAATTTTTTACTGTTCCTTTACATCTCAGCTCAAGGGACACGTTCTCAGGAAAGTCCTCCTGTAACTCCCTGACTAGGTTGCATTTCTCTGTCAGACAGCTTCCTGCAAGTGTGACTTTTCCTTAGAACTACTTGGAATTTTATATTTGCTTTTGTGATTATTTGATAAATGTCTGTCTTTATAGACAACAACATTGCTACGTACTGGATTGTGTCCGCTCCAAGCCCCACCTTCAATTCACATATTAAAGCTCTAACCCCAAAGCCCTATATTTGGAAGTAAGGCTTTCTGGAGGTAATTAAGATTCAATGAGGTCATAAGTGTGGGTCCTAATTCAGTAGGATTGGTGGCCTTATAAGAAGATGAAAAGTGAGATCTCTCTCTTTCTATCTTTCTCCATCATGTGAGGACTTAGCAAGAAGACAACTATTAGGAAGCCAGGAAAAAAGCCCTCAGCAGAACCCAACCATGCCCAACTCCCTGATCTTGGACTTCCAGCCTCCAGAAATGTGAGACAATAGATTCTTATTTTTTAAGCCACCCAGTCTATGCTATTTTGTTATGACAGCCCAAGTGGACTAAGTCAAATACCCACTAGCATTGTGCCTAGAACAAACCAGTGGTGGCTGGGAAAAAGCAATCATTATTTATTATTTACCTGAATAAAAGGCATTTGAGGTGAATCTGAGAGAGCCAGTGTGTTAGGTTCCAGTGGCCAGTGCCAGAGAGGGGAGGTATGGGAGCAGGAGCAGTTTGAAAGACAGGGTGGGAACAAGAAGACCGAAGAATCCAGAAGAGAGACTGTCTCTAAAGCAAGAAAAGACACCTTCTTTTCATTGGCCTTACAGCATGATGATAGGTTTCAAGGTGAAGGGCTAGGCTGAACTGAATGCACAATGGATGTTAGAGAAAAGGGTCACTAGCTGATAGAGTCACTGGGAAGTGGACCCTAGATAGGTCTCCAAAACCCTACTCTCATGGAAGAGGGAACCTGGGGAAAAAATAAATTTGAGGTCACAGATGGTTTTCATTTCTTCCAGTTTATTTTAATTTTTCTTTAATAGATAACATTTCACTGAAGAATATAATTGGATTCCTCCAGTCCAAGGTATATTTCACGAGAGAAGAGCTGTAGAAGGTCTTTACATTCGTCTTGACTGGAGGGAAAAGAGGCGGGGGGAAGCGGTGAAGAGAATGCAGTTATGATGAATTGCAACAGGAACTGTGGCTAAATAATGAATCACTGAAATGCAGCCTTTTTTGGGGAGGACCACGGTGACATTCTGAAGACTTGGTCTTTAGTTCAGCTCTGATTTTCTCGCATTGACCCACATTGTCAGCATATAAGTGGTGGGTATGGGAGACAAAGCTCAACATCCAGTGTTATTTTCTGTTGGTGTAGAGGGAACAACATTGGACTAGGGATCCCATGGTTGCCTGTTTCTGTTTCTTTAACTTACCCTGTGATCTTGATCAAGGTTTTTACATCTCTAGACCCTGGTGTCCATACTTGGAAAATGCAGAAGTTGGACTGATTGCTCCACTCTTAAGGTTCTGAGACTCTTGATACAGCAGAATGTGCTGTCTGTGGCTTCTCCTGTTGGCAGAGAGGGAAGGTAAGAGAAAAGAGGGGCTATCTCTTAAGAGTTTACAGCCTGAAGGATACGGGAGGAGACCATACCATTCAACAGCTCTCTGGGTCTATAAATGAATATGGTGACAGTAGTAAGCATAATGCATTACTATGTAAACTATGAGGTACATTTTAGCTCCTTGGCAAATTCAGTAATTCTCCTGGGAGGCTTTACTGTCACTTCTGGCCACTGTTCTGGCATGGGAAATCATGAACAGCAGAAAGGAGACACTCCCTCTTTATAAACCTATTTGCTGATCAGTGCCTAGTACCAAGAGGGGAAAGGTACCTTAAAATCCCAACTCTGTGATAATCTACACCCAGCAGCACTTTAAAGGAAGCATTTCTGATTGTGGAGGTGAAGCAACATTATGAAGGGTGAAGATTACCTAGCACCGTGATAGCATTTTTCTCTCAAACAGCACTCACGTCTCACAAAGTCCTGTTGGGTCTGCTCCCATTCCTCCCAAAAGGGAGGGGAAACAGGTTGTATTTTCCTTCTTTTGTGGATGGGAGAACAGGAATGACAGGGGCCTTGACTTTGTCCAAGGGCAGTATACCTAGCCAGTTGCAGGAGACAGCTTCTCAGGCTTGTCCTTTTTGTTGTCACCAACAAAATACTATGTTCACAATAAGTTTTGTTTTGGTCTCCAGTTTTCCCCCTTTTAGTACCTCTGTTTGTGGGAGGAGTTGTCTATTGAGTCATGCTAGAGTTTCCTTGCTGAAGTCAAGGTCAGCCAATGAAACTCTGCAAGGTGAACCATCTGAAGGAATACCAGTTCCAGAATATATCTCTGTTCAATAGCAACAATGATAGTAGCTAAGGTTTGTCAACAACTTATTATGTGCCAGGTGCTCTTTTTCTTACCTATATCCTCTCCACTAATCCTCACAAAAAATCGCATGGGGTATTGCTATTATCACCAGCTTGCAGATATGGAAACTGAGACTCAGAGAGGTGATGTAACTTGCCCAGTCACATCCATAGTGGTTTTATATGGTGTCGACCTGGTTAAACTTGAGTCATCTTCCTAGAACCCTCTTTCTTTCCATCATTCTGGACTAGAGTTGACCCAAAGGGAAACTTGGCTGAGATTTGCAAGTTGGAAGTGGAACAGCAGCGTTTACTCTCTGAAGGTTGTTGTGGTGAGAAATGGTGAGAGACAGATGCAGATGTGCCAGCAGATTCAAGCTTTTCTGCCAATTTCTCTTTTCCATGTTCAGTTCTTCCCAAGTGATAGCCCTACTGACCGACAGTGGCTCCAGGCCCACCATCAGATGCAAAGCAACCTCCTCAGTTGACTTTCCCACCAGCACTCTTTTGTGGTCCCACATCAGTAGCTAGACTTTCAGGCTATCCAGATTCCTAGGCTCTGACTAGCCCACCTGTGCCAGTGCTTCTGGGGGACTGGTTAGTGACTTTTGTCCGATCCCCCAACTACCCTTCTGTGACCCTTATTTCTGCAGCTTTTCCCACAATTGTGTAAGGTCTCACTCCTATTCCAATCCCTTATTTCGTACTACCTATTATGGTCTTCTGCCTTAATTGAACTGTGCCTGATACACATAGCTGTTAAAAGACAGAGTTGGGACTTAAATCCAGATCTAACAAACTTCAAAGTGCACACTAATAACTCCTTGTATGGTGACTGGTAGTGAGATACAAATTGTGTAGTGATTGGCAGTAAAATACAAATTTTGCTAGCCAATCGTTCCAAATATATATAGTGAACCCTTCCAAATACATTACGGTGGCTTACATAAAATGTATATTTTGCTAGCCAACACTTCCAAATATATTATGGTGACTTACATAAAAATCATGGCCTTTGTATCTTGGTGAAACTTTTATTTTTCCTTTTTACAATTTCTATGCCACTCACCACATTAATAAAACGATTCCCAAGAGCCTTCCAAAATCAAGAAGTTTGCCCGTCCTAATTCTTATTTTGGTATGTATTAACATAAAGCAGGGCTTTTCAACTCCAAAGCTAGCTCCACTGACAATTGGGGCTGGATGATTCTTTGTTGTGGGCCCTGTCCTGTGCATTGTAGGATGTGTAGCAGCATCCCTGGATTCTTCCCAATCAGTGCGAGAAGCACCCATAGTTGTGTCTCCAAGTGGGTGAAATTACCCCCAGTTGAGAACCATTGGCATAAGGTCACAACATCCATGGGCATATGGGGCTCTTGCTTGGAAGTGGAAGCCACTCAGTCTCTTCTCTGGTGTTGGTCATAACCTTTCTCCTAGTATGGTAGACAGCTCCTTTGGTGGTTCCTTCAGATCTTCTTACTCTGAGCTCATCCTTCATCCCTCTCTTTATCCTGTGTCCAGGTGACTACGTCCACTGCCTGTGACCACATTTACTCTCAGTCAAGGCCCATGTTAGTGTCTGTACTGCTTCCGCTGCCTCTGATGCTGCCATTACCCTTGCTGAGCACTGTTAGTCTCCCAACCAGTCTCCCTCTTCACTCTTCCATCCTCCCACCCATTGACTCCATAACAACCTTAAAGGATGTAGACGAATTATGAAAAATGCATGGGAATAATATTTACCAACTTCAAGATTGAGGTTACTGCCTTAGAGCAATGTGGCTCTTCTCAAATGAGAAGGGAAAGATGAGAGTGGGAATAGGGTTGTATTCTGAATAACTCTCTGTTTAAAAGGGAGTGATGAAGCAAATTATAACGAATTTAAGTGGTGAATATTTGCAGCCTTTTACATTATTTTCTGGGCTTTCATGAAATGTTTTAATTTTTAAGAAAGGGTAGAAGTATATTGAGCAATTATGAGTAGCATAGTGTTAAAACTGCAACTTTATGTTTTAGGTAAAATTCATATGATCATTTCATGTCCTACGTCTCTTTTGATCCAGAGATTAGAATCCCCTTCCTTGTGAAATAAACAAATCTCAACTTGGCAGTAAATCTTTTCCCCTTCTCTGGATTGGGCTGTTTCAGGGTAGAAGCCTGCAGGTGGAGAAGGTTGAGGGGTCCTGGCTTGCTTCTCTCTGCTAATTCATCCCCTCTTCCTCCACAGAGGCATGGTTTCACTCCCCAGTGATGTGGGGGAGAGGAGGAAAAAGACACAGAGGGAGATGTCTTCTCACTTGGCTGGGTGTCTTTGTGCTAGCCAAAACTGATAGACATTTAAAGCTTGCTATTTCTCATGGTGGCCTCTTTTTGTGGGCTCTGTAGGATATTTTTGGTGGGAATCTGTTTTCTAGGATGCCATCGAATCTGGTTGTTACACCTCTATACTAGGTGGTCCCTTGAGATTCCTCCCTTAGCTCCAGGGCATTTAGTGGATCACCTCCAGCTTCTTTCTGCATAGCTTCCTTGCTCACCTGTCCTCCTCCAAGTATGGGCCAAGATCCAAGGCAGCCTCACAGTGGCTCTCTCTCCTTCCCACTGCTGATATCTGGCATCTGCTAACCCAGTTTTCTTTGAGAGGGCATTGCTCAGTGATACTAGAAGCTGTACCCATGGCTATAGCTTGTCCTGGCTCTCTGCCACCAATCCCCCAACAAATCTGAGCACGCTTAGAGGTTTTTTCCTTGGGGGTTTTTCCATTCGGTGGTACCTGCTTTATCCACCCATCCAACTTCTCTGTTTTTAACTCCTACAATGTAATTATTTACTTTCAAACTCCAAAGAATGAAGCGGGAGATGTGGAGTGGTATTCAGACTTGTACTGTGTTCTGTTGCATTGCATTTTACTATACTATACTGTACTGTCCTGTTTTTTATTATATTTCTTTCTGCTGCTTATTGGTTTCAGTCTTTGTATATCTGTCCTGCAGTCTAGCAATTGTTCATCTATTTCAGTATTGACTGAACACTTTCAACACTGAGTACTATATTCCTGGCCATGTGCTAAGCTTATGACATGCACTATTTCAGTATACACATAAAGAAACTGAAGCTCAGAGAGATTAAGCGACTTGGCCAAGGTCATGCAATCCAGGGAAAGGCAAGTCTGGTTAACTCCATAACCCATGTTCTTAACTCGTACACATATTACCTTTCAAGATTGGTGATATGTGTGGTGTACTAGGGGTGAGTGGAGGGTAGGGTGGGCTGGAAGAGAAAGGAAATATCCTGTCTTCTTATGTTTTAAAAGTAAAATCTTATTTAAAACAGATGCCCATTTTTAGGATCACATTTTTTAGCCCTAACTTGCTCATGGCACAAGTGAGGGAGAGTATATATTTAAAAAGTCAGGGCTGAAAAATTAAGCCTAAGCTTGCATGCTTGTGAACACACATACAGTTCCATGAGCTCGTGTGATTTCTTCAATCTGTTAAGTATACTCTAGAATCATGATTTTATGAATATATTAGTTTCCTGGGTTTGATGCAACAAATTACCACGAACTTGGTGGCTGAAGACAACAGAAGGTTGTTTACTCACAGTTTTAGAGGCCAGAATCAAGTTGTCAGATGGGGTTGTGCTCTTTCCAAGGGCTCCAGGAATCTTTCCTGGCCTCTTCCAGCTTCCGGTGATTCCTGGAGGTCCTTGGCTTACAGCAGCATCACTCCAATCTCTGCCTCTGTCTTCACATGACCTTCCCAGTGTGTTTCTGTGTTAATTTCCCCCTCTCTTCTCTCATAAGGACATGCCATTGAATTTAGAGTCCACCCTAGTCAAGGATGACCTCATCTGCAGATCCTTACCCTAATCACATGTGTGAAGACCTTTGTCCCAAACAAGGGACACGTTCTGAGGCTCTGGATGCACATACCTTTTGGAGGCCACCATTCAACTCACTAGAATAGGTTTACAGTGCCAGGCAATGCACAGTGCCTCTGTCTCTATAACTGTGTGATGCTCCACCTGCCACTAGCTCTTTCACACATGATGTATAAGGATGAATGAGAGGTCCCGGGAGGCTGTGAGTGTCTGGAAGGCAACACAGTCAGATGGCGTTAAGCTGCCTTGATTCCTTCAGCAGTAGCCGTCTGTCAGTAAATAAAAGTCCAGACGCTTTGCAGAGCTAATGTGTCTTGATGTACTCACACTCTTTGAGAGAAACTTGAGAAATGGGAAAATTGGGCTCAATATGTGTGAAAGAACTGTATCCTCTTCAGGGGAAAGCCAGTCGACACATTTCAGAGAGCATTGTTATTACACAGAGACACAAACACACAGAAACTAAGCGAAAAATCATCTCTGCTAATATGCTCATTCTGGGGACTTGCTCCATTTCCCAGGCAGTTTCATGAAAAACTTTCTCTCTGAATTACCTGAAAAGAATCAATAGCCACTGGATGAATCATCACAGCCCAGGTTTCTTCCACAAACAGAGCTGGGGAGGGCTGCTTAATGAAGTGTCCATTAAGGCTAACGGGCACTTCCAACAGGGTTTGTTCACCTTTCCCTTGACCAAGTTCAACTCACACTTCATCCAGACAGGTGAGTACTAAAGACTCATGTTTCATGTATCTAGCTGCCCTGGTCGTTTTGATCAATTCAATTTTTGGTTTCCTGGGAAATGGCATGGATGCCTGACTGTTCAGTGTTCGTCTTTGGGCAATTCAACACATTCAGTTTAGTTCTGCAAATGTGTCGTTGGAGACTGTTCAGTGTTGGGATGCTGTGTTTGCAGGGTGATTCTGCCCCCTGGGACCACATCCAGTGGGAGCCGGCAAAGTAAACAACCAAAGGTACAAGGAGAAGTGCTTTCCTCCGAGACTGTGCAGAGCTCCATGGCAACCTGCATGGGCAACGATTAATTCTTTAACTATTTTTTTTTCTTATTGCAAAAAATAATCAACATTTCTGGTAGAACATGCAGATAGGAAAAAAGAGAAAAACCAAAACTACTCATAATCCCATAACACAGAAATAACACTTCTTCCCATTTGGTCTGTATTCGCATCTGTATGTATCTTTGTATCTTTGCCTACATTTGTGCCTGTCCCTCTGTCTATGTGTGTGTTTTTATCTGTAACTAGATCTAGATTATGCTTATATTTATCACTATGTTTAAATAACATTTAAACATTTCCCATATATGTACCTACACAGTTTATTTTATAATCTACTTGTTTACTTGACAGATCATTGCAAATGTATTTCCATGTTACATGCATTCTTCTTCAAAATTTTTAGTAGCTGTGTTTTTTTCTATTGTATGGACAGAAGTTAGTTATTGAACCAATCCTGTACTATTCTGAATTTAATAATTTTATAGATAAATGTGTACATAAACCCTAATTTTGTCCTTAGGAGAACCCCTAACATTGAGGTCTCAGTATCAAAGTTAGGTATGTGTATAGAGTTTTTGCCTCAAAGGAGCAAGGAAATTTGCCTGGGAGGGGTTGGGAAGGAGGGAACAGGAAAGCATGACTTTCGAGTTGGGGCTTCAAGAAGGAGCAGAGTGTGGTGGAGCAGAGAGGTGACAGTCTTTGAAGAGGAGAAAAGGGGCAGGCAGGGGTCTGTGGGGTGTGTCCAGGGTGCAATCTCTGAGATCCTGAGTTCTGGGCGTGCTGTCGGGGAGGGCCTGGAGCTGTGGCCCGAGGGTAGCGGGGGTGGAAGGGAAGGGGACACACACACTGCAGATGTATCTGAATCTTTAGGGTTTTATGTTTCAAAGTGTACGTTCCCACTGCTTTCCTTCTAGGTTTGAGATTTTCATCCCTGCCCTCTCCCTTTGAGAATCCCTGTGTAATAAGAGGCATGTCTGATAGGCAATATTGCCCACAGGAATAGTGTGGAGGCAGGAAAAGAAGAGCCATTGTTAGGAACAGGAGGGAGCCACTGAATGTTTGTGGGCAGAGAAGTGACAGATTTCATGGAATTCACTTAGACATGCTCTGGGTTTCTCAAACCATCCGTGGTGAGGGACCAGCTGTTTTCTGCCTTTTTTCATATATTACAGCCTGATCTTTTTAGAAACTATAATAAAACATGAGTTACTAGAAAAGTGTAATAAAAAGATACAACATGCAAGCACCAATTATTAATTATTAGTTTCAACAGACACAAAATAGCTTGTCAGATTGCAACAAAACTTCACATGCTTGTCTCAATCTCTGTTCTCTCCTCATTGCACACCTGTAATCAACAGTTTGCCGATGTCGTCACTCTGCAAATGGTAGCACGAGTGCAGCCTCTGCTTTGCAAAGATCTGATGTGAGGGAGAGAGGCTGATTAGGAGGCTGTATGCAGTATTTTAGAAGATAGAGAGCAGATCAGGGCCTGGTCTAAGGCAAGAGCAGGGGTATGAAAAGGAGGGAAGACCAGTGAATGAGCAAGACTTTCCGTCTTATTTCAGCCATTTGTTTTTTGCTTAAAAAATGATTTTGATTAGTTTCTTTGTTTTCCATCTTATGCTACAATTTTTTAGGGGTGGCTTTTATTTTCTGTAATCATTTGGAAGGTATGCATTCTGTTTATTAGCACTACAAGTATTTTTCATTAAGTTTTTCAAAAACATATGGCACCTCTAGTTCTCCAAACTTGATAAAGGAAAAAAAAAACAAAAACAAAGAATCATTGTCTTTTGACCTCCCATTCTCTAAAATAAGAAATGCTCTACATTTCAACTTTCTCCTACTCTCCATTTTTCATTCTTTACTCTTGTTGATATAATTTGGGGTTTATACCTAAATTCTTCTTATTATTAAATTGTTATTATATGGCTTATATGTCTTATTTCATGATTGCTTTTGATATATTGTAACCATATTTATAATATTCATTTAGATATAGCTCTGTGTTTAACTGAATTCTGTGTTTACTGTTGGTGCTTTTATACCAAATCTTTTTTTTTTTTTAAATCAAGTTCATTTATTTTGAATCACCTCTTGCCATGATGAATGAAAGCATTAAGTACACTTGCCA